>NC_134400.1:111389742-111622229 GCF_050003625.1 Haematobia irritans
ATTTTAATTCTAAATTTTTGTAGAAGTACAAAAAATTGTTTCCATTAAAAGTATTTGTATCTGAAAATGCAAACTTTTATATAGCTCCCAGCAAATTTTAAGTAGTTGAGATGGTAACACAAATGTTTGTCTACACACTCTTAGAAAAATATGTTTTTCATATGTTCCGATATAAACAAAATGTGTTTCGGGCACAATTTTAAAACACAATATGTTTAAGTGCAAACATGTAATGTTCCTAAACTAACACTAAATGTTTGGGACGTCTATGTTAATATGTTAGAATATATTATGTTTGGGGCATGAATGTTTCATAAAAATCATATGTGTGAATGCAAACATGTATAAATTTACAAATTTCGACTAAACATACATATGTTTGTGATATTTTATTCAAAGCGACAGAGAGAGTATAGAGAAAGAAAAAGAGATGGAAATCGGGAGAGTTGACAAAAGATATCAACATAACACAGCGAAAGAATCAAAAGAGAACAATTTCTGTGAAACCGCTTGTATGTTTTTGGCCTTATCATAAATAAGGCCAAAAATTTTATATACTTAAGTCTAAATATTATTTAATTTGAATAAAGAGAATGGACATTCGGAACCAAGAGAATAGACATTTGAAAAACAAACAGCATATGTTTTCGCCTTGAGAGCAGCATTTTATGTTGTGTAAAAAAAAGTGTTCGGTCGGAGCAGGGATTGAACCCACGACCCTTTGCATGCAAGGCAGACATGCTAACCACTGCTCCACGTGGCAAACAAATGTATGTCTCTGTTAAATAATGTTATGTTTACATGGGCTCGTGGGCGCTGCAAACTATGCTATATAAATATAACGTATAACGATAATTATCTGCTGTTGACTATAACAGCTACGTAGCCCAGTGGATAGTGTGTTGGCTTACAAACTGAATGGTCCTCGGTTCGATTCTCCGTGCAGGCGAAAGGTAAAATTTAAAAAATTTATAAAAGTGAATAATTTCTTCAACATTATTTGTATTACAGAAAAAGGTGCCAAATACTAAAATATTTCGTGGAAGTGAAAATTACGAGTATGTTAGGGAATGAGCACAATCGTATTTGGGAAAAATTCTTCCAAGCATATAATATTTTTAGGCTCAAAATCCTTCCAAACATATAATATGTTCACATAAAACAAACATATTAATGTTTCGGCAGTATCCAATAATATATGTGCTTCCTGCAAAATATGTTTGGAACATATGTTAAAGAAGCGATTTTTTTTTGAGGGTGCATAGTGGTGAAGGGTATAATATAGTCGGCTCCTCCCGACTTTAGACTTTACTTACTTGTTTTCTTGTTGTGATCTCAAAATTTTGTCAAAATTATTTTTCTATAGAATATTTTGTCAAAATTTTATTTCTATAGAAAATTTTATAAAAACGTTTATTCCTATAGAAAATTTTGACAAAATTTTATTTCTATGGAAAAAGTGTCAAAGTGTTATTTCTTCTTTGTTATAACAAAGAAGAATTTTGGAAATGTATACTTTTCCAAAATTTTCCTTATTTGTTATATTTAAAATGTGGTCACTCAAC
Organism: Haematobia irritans; assembly: GCF_050003625.1. Lineage (NCBI taxonomy): Eukaryota > Metazoa > Arthropoda > Insecta > Diptera > Muscidae > Haematobia > Haematobia irritans. The sequence continues at coordinate 111,391,308 of NC_134400.1, forward strand.
AGAATATTGCGATGTATTTAACCAACAAACATCGTACAAATCCAAATAGAAGATTTCACATTTAGATATTAAGTACGAGGAGTTCTGGTATTTGATTAGAAGGTCTACTTATCAATGGGATCTACATCTACATATGTACCCATCGTCCCAATACCTCTGCCACATACATCTAAGTACAATGAAGCATGAAGTAAACACACCTAGTGAGTGAATGAATCTTGTCGCTCTTGCAGAGTATCTCAGCCAAAATGCATTACAATTCAAACAGTTTCTCGCCAGCCCTATAGCCGTTAAGTTCGTTAGACGCTTGGGAAAACGTTTCAAGAAAACATACACTAGAACTATGAGTAATGAGGATAGTCTAATAGAAATGGAGGACCCCCTCCACAAAGTGGAGCAACATGAATTGAGTACCCTACATGGGAATAGGGGCAGTAGTGCTAGTGGAAGTGTTGCCAGTGGTGTCGTTGAACTTTCAAAACGTAACAGTTCGGAACGTAGTCTACCCTTACGTAGTTACAACAAATGGTCACCCTCGGAACAGGGGGCAACATTGGTATGGCGCGATTTGTGTGTCTACACGGCCGGTCAAAATGGTTCAACGCCCAGTTTGTATAACATGAAGAGGATCATTAATAATTCGACGGGTGCTGTGCAACCGGGAAATTTAATGGCTTTAATGGGTTCAAGGTGTGTGTGTATGTGTGTTAGTATGGCTGAGTGTTTTCATAGTGAAATTTTGCTTAAAAGAAGTGAAGACCTACAAGTTCTTTAAATGTGATGTGGTGGATTGAAAACGCATAAAAGAAACCTACGACTTCTTCGTTTATGATGAGTGCTAAGAAATATCAAATATCAATCAGAGATTGTTAAAATGACTAAGAAAAGGGTGAGGTTGGGCGCAGCCAACTACATTTTGTGCTCTACTCCAATGTTGGTTCGAATACTTACACTTTGTGGCCCGTGGAAAACCGTTATTTCATAAGATATATAGTGAAAGAAGAGTAGGGAATGCAATTTTTGGACAACTGAAGTGTTTTTGAAGTTAGAAAATGTATTTCAAAGCAAATACATACAAATAAATATATACGACCGAAAGATCTGTCAGGTGTGAAAAGTTCTACTACACAGAAAAAAATTTCACGAAATGCCTTCCAAATATTCAATTAAAAACTATATTGATTCAAAAATTTTTAATTGAAACAAAAATCAGTCACAAATATTAATAGTATAAATTAACTTTTTAATTGGATTAATTAATTCTTTAATTGACTTTCAATAAATTTTTTAGTTGATGCTATCATTTCTGTGAGTGAAGACATTTCAATTAAAAATTTAATTGGATCAATTAATTTTGTGATTGAATCAGAAAAAATGTTCTTGTGTGTAAAGACATCCTTAATCCAATTACTTGGATTGTGGTAACAGTTAGCGATGGCAAGGTATATTAAACCTTCTGAACATTGTCTTAAAAATTGTATGTTAGTCCACACAGTTAGACAAAAAAGACAGATTAAAAGCCACTATAAGCCAATTCCGATTGGTCATGGTTTTTGGGGCCCATATATCAAAATCACGTAACAAATTTCTACCGGATCAGATGACATCTACACCTCCAGGAAAATCTGGAAATCAAATCTGGGGATCCATATGCAATACCATCAAACCCACATCAATAACATCTACCTGTGCCAAGATTTAAGTTGATAGCTTGTTTCGTACAGAAGTGAACGTGATTTCACAGACGGACATAGACATCGGTAGATTGATTCAGAATTTCAAATTTCTCACAACACTGTAAACAAGTTAGTCTAAGAGGGGACCCCTCTCACTGAGTAATATCTATACACAGAAAAAAAAATATCTCAAAACTATTTGCAATTAAAAATTTTATTGAAGCTGAAGCCTTTTTAATTAAAAAACAATTAAGTAAAGTAGAAAGTCGGGCGGGGCCGACTATATCATACCCTAAAACACTCTTACTGAATTAGTAATCATAAGCATTTATGGGGTAACATTGATATAGGTCTGGGAGATAAACCGCAGTTGCATATTTAAGAAAATTAAGGGGTACATGTTTATGGGTGCTTTGTCTCAATCTGACTATAGCTCATAGTTAGTGTTTCCAGAGAAAATGTTCGGTTTACCCTACAAGGACAAAAAAAGTTCCCTACTTTCCCAAACAATTTTCCCTACAAATATTTTCGTTAAATTATACACATTTTACAAAACAAAAATGGTTCTAAGAACTTTATTATCTTAAACAAGTAAGTAAAGTCTATTATACCCTTCACCACTATGTAGACAAACATTTGTGTTACCATCTCAACTACTTAAAATTTGCTGGGAGCTATATTAAAGTTTGCATTTTCAGATACAAATACTTTTATTGGAAACAATTTTTTGTACTTTTACAAAAATTTAGAATTAAAATTTAAATCGGCTAACGCCCTGGGATGAAACACAATGTTAGTAAAAACAAGTAAGGAAAGTCTAAAGTCGGGCGGGGCCGACTATATTATACCCTGCACCACTTTGTAGATCTAAATTTTCGATACCATATCACATTTGTCAAATGTGTTGGGTGCTATATATAAAGGTTTGTCCCAAATACATACATTTAAATATCACTCGATCTGGACAGAATTTGATAGACTTCTACAAAACCTATAGACTCAAAATTTAAGTCGGCTAATGGACTAGGGTGGAACACAATGTTAGTAAGAAACCAGTAAGGAAAGTCTAAAGTCGGGCGGGGTCGACTATATTATACCCTGCACCACTTTGTAGATCTAAATTTTCGATACCATATCACATTTGTCAAATGTGTTGGGGGCTATATATAAAGGTTTGTCCCAAATACATACATTTAAATATCACTCGATCTGAACAGAATTTGATAGACTTCTACAAAATCTATAGACTCAAAATTTAAGTCGGCTAATGCACTAGGGTGGAACACAATGTCAGCAAAAAAATATATAAGAAACATTGAAATCTGAAGCAATTTTAAGGAAACTTCGAAAAAGTTTATTTATGATTTATCGCTCGATATATATGTATTAGAAGTTTAGGAAAATTAGAGTCATTTTTACAACTTTTCGACTAAGCAGTGGCGATTTTACAAGGAAAATGTTGGTATTTTGACCATTTTTGTCGAAATCAGAAAAACATATATATGGGAGCTATATCTAAATCTGAACCGATTTCAACCAAATTTGGCACGCATAGCTACAATGCTAATTCTACTCCCTGTGCAAACTTTCAACTAAATCGGAGTTAAAAATTGGCCTCTGTGGTCATATGAGTGTAAATCGGGCGAAAGCCTTATATGGGAGATATATCCAAATCTGAACCGATTTCAAGCAAATTTGGGACGCATAGTTACAACGCTAATTCTACTCCCTATGCAAAATTTCAACTAAATCGGAGCAAAAAATTGGCCTCTGTGGGCAAATGAGTGTAAATCGGGCGAAAGCTATATATGGGAGCTATATCTAAATCTGAACCGATTTTGCTGATATTTTGCAAGTTTTTCGAGAGTCATAAAATATTCGGATGTACGGAATTTGAGGAAGATCGGTTGATATACACACCAATTATGACCAGATCGGTGAAAAATATATATGGCAGCTATATCTAAATCTGAACCGATTTTTTCCAAAATCAATAGGGATCGTCTTTGAGCCGAAACAGGACCCTATACCAAATTTTAGGACAATCGGACTAAAACTGCGAGCTGTACTTTGCACACAAAAATACATCAACAGACAGACAGACAGACGGACAGACAGACGGACAGACAGACAGACGGACATCGCTAAATCGACTCAGAATTTTATTCTAAGCCGATCCGTATACTAAAAGGTTAGTCTATGATTACTCCTTCTTGGCGTTACATACAAATGCACAAACTTATTATACCCTGTACCACAGTAGTGGTCAAGGGTATAAAAATATGGGAAACATTGAAATCTGAAGCAATTTTAAGGAAACTTCAAAAAAGTTTATTTATGATTTATTGCTCGATATATATGTATTAGAAGTTTAGGAAAATTAGAGTCATTTTTACAACAAAGCGATCCCTTGGCTTTTTCCAATCTAGCTTTTTTGTGCATCGATGAGCTTTAATTTATTTTTTTTATGCATTGTATTCGTTCAGGTCACGAACAAGTTTTCTACACACAAAAAAATTTTTTTCTGATTCAATCACGAAATTAATTGATCCAATTAATTTTTAATTGAAATGTCTTCAATCACAGAAATGATAGTGCCAATTAAAAAATTAATTGAAGGTCAATTAAAAAGTTAATTGTTCCAATTAAAATATTAATTGATACTATTATTTTTGTGATTGATTTTTGTTTCAATTAATAAATTTGTTGAATCAATTAAATTTTTAATTGAATATTTTTTTTTAAAACTCAATTAAAATTTTAATTGGAAAATTTTTCGTGACATTTTTTTGTGTGTATGGGAGCGACCTTCACTTTTTAGATCAGAAATTTGCTTTTCGTGTTGTTACCATTTGTTTTTCGCCCACTGTTTTGGCGGGATGCAATAATATGGGAACACACAAAAAAATTTTTTTTTCAGTTTCAATCACAAAATTAATTGATCCAATTAATTTTTTTATTGAAATATCTTCAATCATGAAAATGATAGTATCAATCACAGATTTAATTGGGTATCAAAAAATTTCTTGATTAAAAAATTAATTGATTTCAATAGCAAAATTCAATTAATTTTTTCATTGAAAACCCAAACCATTTTTAATCGCTATATTTCAATGAGTTTCTATAACTATTTTTAATAATTTTTAGTTTTATTTAAAAATTCATAGTTTCAATTTCTTTTAATTAAGATTTAAAAAAAATATCCAGAATTAAGTGTCTTACTCTTCCGAGTCTGATTAAAAAGTTAATTGTATCAATTATTTTTTTAATTGAAAATTTAAAGATGTCAATCATTGACTTAATTGACTAAATTTTTCTAGTTTGATTAAAAGGTTAATAGTATCAATTAATTTTTTAATTGAAAAAGTTTTCAACTTCAATCAACTTTTTAATAAATATGCTGTCAGACGAGCAGTTTAGAAACGATTACAACCTGAAATTGGTTGCAATAATTATTAATCACAGTGTACTTGTGATAAGAGTGATAAATCTACAATCCAACTTTTGACGAACCCAAAGAAATGGGGGCATTAAAGTCTACATGGATTTGATGGATTGAAATGAAAATTATGGGTAATCACAATAACACACACAATTGATAAATGATTTCATGTTTTAGTGAGAAGTAATTATGATGTTTGTTCACACTGAGATAACAATTGTATATTAATAAAAAGATGGTATGATACCATAAACCATGGTTTTTTCGTCTTCTGGGACTGAAACTTTTGTATGCATGGAGGACACCCAAAAAAAAAAAAAAAAAAACAAGTATATACGGCCGTAAGTTCGGCCTGGCCGAAGCTTATGTACCCTCCACCATGGATTGCGTAGAAACTTATACTGAAGACTGTCATCCACAATCGAATTACTTGGGTTGCGGTAACACTGGCCGATGGCAAGGTATCTTAAAACTTCCTAACACCGTAATATATACCACATAGTCCATACGTGGTATATATTAAACTAAAAAAGGCCGACTAAATTAGTATATAATTAAGTTTATAAAATTTTGACAAGTAAAATTTGGAAAAAAAATTTCTATAGAAATAAATTTTGGAAAAAATTTTCTATAGAAATAAAATTTTGACAAAATTTTCTATAGAAATAATATTTTGACAATGTTTTCTATAAAAACAAAATTTGGGTAGTTTTTTTTTGGCTCGAGTGGCAACCATGACTATGAACCGATATGGACCAATTTTTGTGTGATTGGGGATCGGCTATATATAAATATAGACCGATATGGACCAATTTTGGCATGGTTATTAGCGGCCTTATACTAACACCACGTTGCAAATTTCAACCGGATCGGATGAATTTTGCTCCTCCAAGAGGCTCCGAAGATCAAATCTGGGGAACGGTTTATATGGGGGCTATATATAATTATGGACCGATATGGACCAATTCTTGCGTGTTTGTTAGAGACCACATTCTAACACCACGTTCCAAATTTCAACAGGATCAGATGAATTTTGCTCCTCCAAGAGGCTCCGGAGGACAAATCTAGGGATCGATATATATGGGGCTATATATAATTATGGACCGATATGGACCGATATGGACCAATTATTGCATGGTTGTAAGAGACCATATACTAACACCACGTACCAAATTTCAACCAGATCGGATGAATTTTGCTCCTCTAACAGGCTCCGGAGGTCAAATCTGGGGATCGGTTTATATGGTGGCTATATATAATTATGGGCCGATGTGGACCAATTTTTGCATGGTCATTAGAAAACATATACCAACAGCATGTAACAAATTTCAGCTGAATCGGATGAAATTTGCTTCTCGTAGACCAATCGCAAGCCAAATTTGGGGGTCCGTTTATATGGGGGCTATACGTAAAAGTGGACCGATACCACAGTAGTGGTGAAGGGTATAAAAATATGCTAGAACCAATTCACAATCCGGCTGTTGGCTAGTGTTATGGACCGATTTCGACCAATTTTTGCATGGGTGTTTGAGACCATATATTAACACCACGTACCAAATTTGAACTGAATCAGATGCATTTTGCTCCTCCAAGAGGCTCCGGAGGTCAAATCTGGTGATCGGTTTATATGGGGGCTATATATAATTATGGACCGATGTGCTTGGTTGTAAGAGACCATATACAAACACCATGTACCAAATTTCAGCCAGATCGGATGAAATTTGCTTCACTTAGAGCAATCGCAAGCCAAATTTGGGAATCTGTTTATATGGGGGCTATACGTAAAAGTGGACCGATATGGCCCATTTGCAATACCATCCGACCTACATCAATAATAACTACTTGTGCCAAGTTTCAAGTCGATAGCGTGTTTCGTTCGGAAGTTAGCGTGATTTCAACAGGCATGCTCAGATCGACTCAGAATTTCACCACGACCCAGAATATATATACTTTATGGGGTCTTAGAGCAATATTTCGATGTGGTACAAACGGAATGACAAAGTTAATATACCCCCATCCTATGGTGGAGGGTATAAAAAGGCCGATTAAATACGTATATAATTAAGTTTAAAGTTTCTATAGAAATAAAATTTTGACAAGTAAAATTTGGAAAAAAAAATTTCTATAGAATTAAATTTTGGAAAAAATGTTCTATAGAAATAAAATTTTGACAAAATTTTCTATAGAAATAACATTTTGACAAAATTTTCTATAGAAAAACATTTTATATTTCATGTTAGCCTGATACCGAAACAGGCAATTGGCGTCCAAATACATTATATCTAATTATAAAATTATTCTAGCTGTATGGACAGATATAGATTAAGGAACATGATTAATAGAGCCATTGAAAAGAAAATGCCAGATACAAATCTATACACGCCTGGACTGTACATGTTTCGGTTCGGGCGAATAAACCTATATATATATCTGTCCATAAAGCTCGAAAAATAATTGTATAATTAGATATAATGCATTTGGACGCCAATTGCCTGTTTCGGTATCAGGCTAACATGAAATATAAAATGTTTTTCTATAGAACATTTTGTCAAAATGTTATTTCTATAGAAAATTTTGTAAAAATTTTATTTCTATAGAAAATTTATTTTTATAGAAAATTTTTTTCCAAATTTTACTTGTCAAAATTTTATTTTGTCAAAATTTTATTTCTATAGAAACTTTAAACTTAATTATATACGTATTTAATCGGCCTTTTTATACCCTCCACCATAGGATGGGGGTATATTAACTTTGTCATTCCGTTTGTACCACATCGAAATATTGCTCTAAGACCCCATAAAGTATATATATTCTGGATCGTGGTGAAATTCTGAGTCGATCTGAGCATGCCTGTTGAAATCACGCTAACTTCCGAACGAAACAAGCTATCGACTTGAAACTTGGCACAAGTAGTTGTTGTTGATGTAGGTCGGATGGTATTGCAAATGGGCCATATCGGTCCACTTTTACGTATAGCCCCCATATAAACGGACCCAAATTTGGCTTGCGGGGACTCTAAGAGAAGCACATTTCATCCGATCCGGATGAAATTTGGTGCAAGGTGTCAGCATATGATCTCTTACAACCAAGCACATCGGTCCATAATTATATATAGCCCCCATATAAACCGATCACCAGATTTGACCTCCGGAGCCTCTTGGAGGAGCAAAATTCATCTGATTCAGTTCAAATTTGGTACGTGGTGTTAATATATGGTCTCAAACACCCATGCAAAAATTGGTCGAAATCGGTCCATAACACTAGCCAACAGCCGGATTGTGAATTGGTTCTAGCATATTTTTATACCCTTCACCACTACTGTGGTACAGGGTATAATAAGTTTGTGCATTTGTATGTAACGCCAAGAAGGAAAAGTCGGAGACCCATCGTTTAGTATACCGATAGTCTTAGAATTAAATTCTGAGACGATTTAGCGATGTCCGTCTGTCTGTCTGTCCGTCTGTCTGTCTGTCCGTCTGTCTGTCTGTTGGTGTATTTTTGTGTGCAAAGTACAGCTCGAAGTTTAAGTCCGATTGTCCTACAATTTGGTATATGGTCCTGTTTCGGCTCAAAGACGATCCCTATTGATTTTGGAAAAAATCGGTTCAGATTTAGATATAGCTGCCATATATATTTTTCACCGATCTGGTCATAATTGGCATGTATATAAACCGATCTTCCTCAAATTCCGTACATCCGAATATTTTATGAGTCTCGAAAAACTTGCAAAATATCAGCCAAATCGGTTCAGATTTAGATATAGCTCCCATATATAGCTTTCGCCCGATTTACACTCATTTGCCCACAGGGGCCAATTTTTTGCTCCGATTTAGTTGAAATTTTGCATGGGGAGTAGAACTAGCATTGTAACTATGCGTGCCAAATTTGGTTGAAATCGGTTCAGATTTAGATATATCTCCCATATATAGCTTTCGCCCGATTTGCACTCATATGACCACAGAGGCCAATTTTTAACTCCGATTTAGTTGAAATTTTGCATAGGGAGTAGACTTAGCATTGTTGCTATGCGTGCCAAATTTGGTTGAAATCGGTTCAGATTTAGATATAGCTCCCATATATATGTTTTTCTGATTTCGACAAAAATGGTCAAAATACCAACATTTTCCTTGTAAAATCGCCACTGCTTAGTCGAAAAGTTGTAGAAATGACTCTAATTTTATTAAACTTCTAATACATATATATCGAGCGATAAATCATAAATAAACTTTTGCGAAGTTTCCTTAAAATTGCTTCAGATTTAAATGTTTCACATATTTTGATACCCTTCACCACTACTGTGGTACAGGTTATAATAAGTTTGTGCATTTGAATGTAACGCCAAGAAGGAAAAGTCTGAGACCCATCGTTTAGTATACCGATCGTCTTAGAATTAAATTCTGAGTCGATTTAGCGATGTCCAACTGTCTGTCTGTCCGTCTGTCTGTCTGTTGATGTATTTTTGTGTGCAAAGTTCAACTCGCAGTTTTAGTCCGATTGTCCTAAAATTTGGTATAGGGTTCTGTTTCGGCTCAAAGACGATCCCTAGAATTTGCATTGTTGCTATGCGTGCGTTGTAAAATCACCACTGCTTAGTCGAAAAGTTGTAAAAATGACTCTAATTTTCCTAAACTTCTAATACATAAATATCGAGCAATAAATCATAAATAAACTTTTGCGAAGTTTCCTTAAAATTGCTTCAGATTTCAATGTTTCCCATATATTTTTTTGCTAACATTGTGTTCCACCCTAGTCCATTAGACGACTTAAATTTTGAGTCTATAGGTTTTGTAGAAGTCTATCAAATTCTGTCCAGATCGAGTGATATTTAAATGTATGTATTTGGGACAAACCTTTTTATATAGCACCCAACACATTTGACAAATGTGATATGGTATCGAAAATTTAGATCTACAAAGTGGTGCAGGGTATAATATAGTCGGCCCCGCCCGACTTTAGACTTTCCTTACTTGTTTTTTTTTAATTTTTGGAGGTACATTTACAATTTTGAGCATATCTTTCGTCTTCTTTGGCCTATTTGATCCTACTACTACTCAAATTAAAGAAAATTGAGCCGTCTACAACTCATTCTCAGAAAATTTTCAAATCGGGTAAGTAGTTTGGATGTTGGCGGCTTAAAAAATTTAAAAAACGGTAAAAGACCGAAAAGACCAAATCAACGCATCAACGCTGTTTTCCACATGGCATAAAATGTACAGTTATATCTTTGTTTCTACTCATTTTTTAGGGCGTTGATTTGGTCTTTTCGGTCTTTTACCACTTTACTTTACCAAAATTATAAGTCCGCTATTTGTTGTTAAGTAAGGGCTTATTTTCTTTGTAAAAATTTCAACTATACGCAAAAAACCAAAATTGCTTCGTGTTTTTTGTTTTATATGAATTTTTATATGTTTTTTACTAAAAAACACATTTTTACTAAAAAACGCCGTTTTTAACTTTTTAAGCCGCCAACATCCAAACTACTTACCCGATTTGAAAATTTTCTGAGAATGAGTTGTAGACGGCACAATTTTCTTTAATTTGAGTAGCACTAGGATCAAATAGGTCAAACAAGACGAAAGATATGCTCAAAATTGTAAGTGTACCTCTGAAAATTAAAAAAAGTTCAAAAATTTGTATCTCGAAAACCAATCGACAGAAAATTTTTTAAAACTCATTTTCGTGTTTAGTAGGTCAAAATCAATGGGAACAAGTATATACGGCCGTAAGTTCGGCCAGGCCGAAGCTTATGTACCCTCCATCATGTATTGCGTAGAAACTTCTTCTAACACTGTCATCCACAATCGAATTACTTAAGTTGCGGTAACGCTTGCCGATGCCAAGGTATCTTAAAACCTCCTAACACCACCTTCTAAATTGTATGTAAGTCCATACGTGGTATATATTAAATCAAAAAAGATCGATCCAATACGTATACAATTCAGTTTGACAAAGTAGACATAACATTTTGACAAAATTTTCTACAGAAATAAAATTTTAACAAAATTTTCTATAGAAATAAAATTTTCACAAAATTTTCTACAGAAATAAAAATTTTGACAAAATTTTCTATAGAAATAAACTTTTGAAAAAAAATATTGTATAGAAATAAAATCTTGGTAGATTGTTTTTGGCTCGAGTGGCAACCATGATTATGAACCGAATAAAATTTGAACAAAATTTTCTATAGATATAAAATTTTGAAAATATATATAGAAATAACATTTTGGTTGATTATTTTTGGCTCTAGTGGCAACCATGATTATGAACCGATATGGACCAATTTTTGTGTGATTGGACCAATTTTAGTATGGTTATTAGCGACCATATACTAACACCACGTTCCTAATTTGAACCGGATCGGATGAATTTTGCTCCTCCAAGAGGCTCCGGAGGTCAAATCTGGAGAACGTTTTATATGGGGGCTATATATAATTATGGACCGATATGGACCACTTCTGGCACGGTTGTTAAAGATCATATACTAACACCATGTTCAAAATTACAACCGGATTGGATGAAATTTGCTTCTCTTGGAGACTTCGCAAGCCAAATCTGGGGATCGGCTTATATGGGGGCTATATATAATTATGAACCGATGTGGACCAATTTTTGCATGGTTGTTAGAGACCATATACCAATACCATGTACCAAATTTCAGGCGGATCGGATGCAATTTGCTTCTCTTTGAAGCTCCGCAACCCAAATCTGGGGATCGGTTTATATGGGCGCTATATATAATTATGGACCGATGTGGACCAATTTTTGCACGGTTGTTAGAGACCATATACCAATACCATGTACCAAATTTCAGCCGGATCGGATGCAATTTGCTTCTCTTTGAGGCTCCGCAAGCCAAATCTGGGGATCGGTTTATATGGGGGCTATATATAATTTAGGACCGATGTGGACCAATTTTTGAATGATTGTTAGAGACCATATACCAACACCATGTACCAAATTTCAGCCGGATCGGATGAAATATGCTTCTCTTAGAGGCTCCACAAACCAAATCTGGGGATCGGTTTATATGGGGGCTATATATAATTATGGACCGATGTGGACCAATTATTGCATGATTGTTAGAGACCATTTACCAACACCATATACCAAATTTCAGCCGGATCGGATGAAATATGGTTCTGTAAGAGGCTCCACAAGCCAAATCTGAGGGTCCCTTTATATGGGGGCTATACGTAAAAGTGGACCGATATGGCCCATTTTCAATACCATCCGACCTACATCGATAACAACTACTTGTGCCAAGTTTCAAGTCGATAGCTTGTTTCGTTCGGAAGTTAGCATGATTTCAACAGACGGACGGACGGACGGACGGACATGCTTAGATCGACTCAGAATTTCACCACGACCCAGAATATATATACTTTATGGGGTCTTAGAGCAATATTTCGATGTGTTACAAACGGAATGACAAAGTTAATATACCCCCATCCTATGATGGAAGGTATAAAAATTATGCTAGAAACAAATCACAGAGAAAATTTTGTTATTTGTGACCTAGTGTAATTATATATAGGCCCCATATAAACCGATCCCCAGACTTGACCTCCGGAGCCCCTTGGAAGAGCAAAATTCATCCGATTCGGTTGAAATTTGGTACGTGATGTTAGTATATGGTATCCAACCACCATGCAGGAATTGGTACATATCAGTCCATAATTATATAGGCGCCATATAAACCGATCCCCAGATTTGACTTCCGGTGCCTTTTGGAGAAGCAAAATTCATCCGATCTGGTTGACATTTGGTACGTGATGGTAGTATATGATATTTAACAGCCATGCCAAAAGTGGACCATATCAGTCCATAATCATATATAGCACCCATATAAACCGATCCCGAGATTTGGTTTTGGAGCCTCTTGGAAGAGTAAATTTCATTCATTGCGAAGGTACATAAGATTCGGTCAGGCCGAATTACGGCCGTATATACTTGTTGAAAGCGATACAGGTTTATATATAGGTTAGGTTAGGTTAAAGTGGCAGCCCGATTAAGATTCAGGCTCACTTACACTATTTAGTCCATTGTGATACCACATTAACTAAAAGTGCCTATTACATATGGACACTTCTAGTTTTAACCGCTGAACCTTCTCGATTATTTTTCTTCGCTGAACCAACCAGATTGTTCCAAAAATATTAGCAGACTGCTTAAGTTAACGTTTTCCAGATCCGCCAGTAATCTGAAGGTATATGCCCCTAAAAGTTGCTTGCGCTTTACACAAAATGCAGGACACTCACACAAGAGGTGTTTAATTGATTCTTTTTCCTCCGCATCATGACAGCTCATACAATAGTCATTATACTTCGCGCCAATAGTTTTTGCAAAATCGCCTATCAGGCAGCGACCCGTTATAGCAGATATCAGGAGTGATATCTGGCGTCTCGAGAACACTAGCATATCTAGTGTGCGGTTTAAGTTTAAATGGGGCCATATTTGCTTGGTGTCGTTACTACCCTTGAAATTCTCCCATCGAACATTTGCCATCATGACAGGTTTAGATATAGCTCCCATATATATCTTTCGCCCGATTTACACTCATATGACCACACAGGCCAAAGATTTACCCTAATTTTCGTGAAATTTAGCAAAAGATGTAGAATTAAAATTCTAGCTATGCATGCTGATTTTGGTTGAAATCGGTACAGACTTAGATATATATCTTTCAACCGATATAGATTTAATTGGCCCCAGAGACCAGATTTTCGACTAGATTTGCTTCAAACTATGTACAAGGAGTAAAATTGATGGTAATGTCAAGTATGCCAAATTTGGTCAAATCGATTAAGATTTTGATGTAGTTTCCATCTTTCGCGTGATTTAGATTTATATTCGATTTACTCGAATTTTTACAGTGAGAGTAGAATTAATAATTTACAAAAAATTTACACATAACGTCAGTGATGTTTTCCCCAGACTTTCAAAAAAATCGGTTAGGGTTTAGGTTCCGGCTTGTGTAAATCTCGTCCGATGTGGCTAAACATGTTCAGAAAACCTACAATTGACCACTTATCTTGGTGGAGAGATTTAGCCCAATGCCTCTAGGTTTTTATATTTCCCATATATTTATACCCTTCACCACTACTGTGGTACAGGGTATAATAAGTTTGTGCATTTGTATGTAACGCCAAGAAATAGTGGTCATAGACCCATCTTTTAGTATACCGATCGGCTTAGAATTAAATTCTGAGTCGATTTAGCGATGTCCGTCTGTCTGTCTGTCCGTCCGTCTGTCTGTATATGTAATTTTGTGCACAAAGTACAGCTCGCAATTTAAGTCCGATCGTCTTCAAATTTGGCAGAGGGCCGTTTCTTGGGACAGAAACAATCGCTATTGGTTTTGGAAAAAATCGGTTCAGATTTAGATATAGCTGCCATATATATTTTTCACCGATCTGGTCATAATTGGCGTGTATATCAACCGATCTTCCTCAAATTCCGTACATCCGAATATTTTATGAGTCTCGAAAAACTTGCAAAATATCAGCCAAATCGGTTCAGATTTAGATATAGCTCCCATATAGAGCTTTCGCCCGATTTACACTCATTTGCCCACAGAGGCCAATTTTTTGCTCCGATTTAGTTGAAAATTTGCACAGGGAGTAGAATTAGCATTGTAGCTATGCGTGTCAAATTTGGTTGAAATCGGTTCAGATGTAGATATAGCTCCCATATATAGCTTTCGCCCGATTTACACTCAAATGACCACAGAGGCCAATTTTTCGCTCCGATTTAGTTGAAATGTTGCACAGGGAGTAGAATTAGCATTGTCGCTATGTGTGCCAAATTTGATTGAAATCGGTTCAGATTTAGATATAGCTCCCATATATATGTTTTTCTGATTTCGACAAAAATGGTCAAAATACCAAAATTTTCTTTGTTAAAAAGTTGTAAAAATGACTCTAATTTTCCTAAACTTCTAATACATATATATCGAGCGATAAATCATAAATAAACTTTTGTGAAGTTTTCTTAAAATTGCTTCAGATTTAAATGTTTCCCATATTTATATCCTTCACCACTACTATGGTACAGGGTATAATAAGTTTGTGCATTTGTATGTAACGCTAAGAAGGAAAAGTCTGAGACCCATCGTTTAGTATACCGATCGTCTTAGAATTAAATTCTGAGTCGATTTAGCGATGTCCGTCTGTCTGTCTGTCTGTCCGTCCGTCTGTCTGTCTGTTCATGTATTTTTGTGCGCAAAGTACAGGTCGCAGTTTAAGTCCGATCGTCCTCAAATTTGGCACAGGGTCGTTTTGGGGAACGAAGATGATCGCTATTGATTTTGGAAAAAATCGGTTCAGATTTAGATATAGCTGTCATATATATTTATCCCCGATCTGGTCATAATTGGCGTGTTTATCAACCGATGTTCTTCAAATTCCGTACATCCGGATATTTTATGAGTCTCGAAAAACTTGCAAAATATCAGCCAAATCGGTTCAGATTTAGATATAGCTCCCATATATATATTTCGTCCGATTTAGACTCATATGGCACCAGAGGCCAAAGTTTACTACCGATTTTCGTGAAATTTTGCACAGAGAGTAGAATTGACATTCTACCAATGCTTGCTAAATTTGATTGAAATCGATTCAGATGTAGATATAGCTCACATATATAGCTTTCGTCCGATTTGCACATATATGGCCTCAAAAGCTAGAGTTTTGCACTGACTTGCTTCAAATTTTGCACGAGAAGTACGTTTAACGGTTTCGTTATATGTGCCAAATTTGGTTAAAATCGGTTCATATTTAGATATAGCTCCCATATATATCTTTCGTCCGATTTGAACTTATATGGCCTCAAAATCCAGATTTTGCCCAGAATTGCTTCAAATTTTGCACAATGAGTACGTTTAATAGTATCGGTAAGTGTGTCAAATTTGGTTGAAATCGGTTCAGATTTAGATATAGCTCCCATATATATCTTTCGCCCGATTTACACTCATATGATCACGGAGGCTATAGTTATACTCCATTTACGTGAAATTTTGCACAGATTGCAGAATTATTATACTAACTATGCATGTCAAATTTAGTCACAATCGGTTCAAATTATATATAGCTGCCATATATACGTACACCAGAGTTGGGGAAATATGGTAGACTGTTTCATATTTTAGACCCATTTTCAATGAGATTTTCCTCCAATTGACTGGATAGTTTCCACAGAGAATATATTTAATATATTCGGGTTTATACAAATATGGCCAAACTCCCACACTTTACACAAAATTCTGTGATGATTTCCCCATATCTTAGTCATATATACTGTAATGCCAGAATTTCCACAGAACGGTTGGGTTTTAAATAAGGCTCCAAGTCGCCCGACTTAACCAAATAATATATCACAACCCACACTTGACCATATATCTTGGCGGGATCTAACCAATATCCCTGTAAAGTCGCCACTGCTAAGTATCAAAAATTGCCCTATATCTCGAATACATATGTATCACCTGATAAATCATAAATACTCTTTTGTATAATTGTATTAAAATTTCTCTCGCTTCATATTTCCCATATTTTTTTACTATGTTAACATTGTGTTTCATCCCAGGGCGTTAGCCGATTTAAATTGTAATTCTAGAGTTTTTGTAAAAGTACAAAAAATTGTCTCCATTAAAAGGATATGTATCTGGAAATGCAAACCTTTATATAGCTCCCAGCAAATTTGAAGTAGTTGAGAGTCTACATAGTGGTGAAGGGTATAATATAGTCGGCTCCGCCCGATTTTAGACTTCACTTACTTGTTTTATTGAGATTGTGTTTCGTCCTGAGCCTTTAGCCGATATAAAACTGAAGTCTAGAGATTTTGTAGAAGTAAAAATATGTTTGGTCTACAATGTGGTGAAGGGTATGATACAGTCGACCCCATCCGACTTTGGACTTATCTCACTTTTTTTTTATTTTGAATAACATAATGCTAACAAAGTTACTAATCTAAATTGTTGAAATTGTTTTTGAAGGGATTTTTTACTATGGCACAAAAACAAGACAAATTCACAACTCTTGGTAACATTTTAAAATTATCATTTTATTTTCAGTGGATCGGGAAAAACCACTCTGATGTCTGTGCTTGCATACCGTCAAGCAGGTTAGTAAATCTCTTTCACTTTTTGTTCTGCACAATCTGATTAGATAAGCCTGAGATAACTCAGATCTAATTTTTACAACAGTGATGTGAATTTCACCAAATCTTAAATGCACATAAAACTTTTGTTTTGTTTTTGTTATCTTTAGCTGGAACTGTAGTTCAAGGCGACATCCTTATCAATGGTAGACGAATTGGTCCGTTTATGCATCGCATTAGTGGTTTTGTCTATCAAGATGATCTCTTCAATGGCTACTTAACGGTTTCGGAGCATATGTATTTTTCGGTAAGTGAATTATTACTAGAGCTCGACCGAAGCATCGGCTTCGGCATTCGGCCAAAAATCGATAATCGGCCACGAATCGGTCTTCGGCGTCAAGAGGCCGATTAACTGAAAAAAATCTTGTCTTGTCACTATAATATTATTGGTATTGTTGTGTTTATGCATTTGTTTAAAAAACATTCGGTCGAGCTGTAATTATTACCATGGTCTAATCGAATCATAAGTTTAATTTCTGTAGTAAATATTAATTTACTAAATTGCGTGTGACCGGGGTGACTTTATATAAGCTCGGAAATGGCTAAACCGATTCACATCAATTCAATTTTCGGGGAACGTAGAGGGTGGCCATCTGGTGAAAATATTGAGTACCTCACGATTTTTAATATGGCCAGGGAGAGGACCTCCATCTGGCCCGATTTTTTGAAAATTGGACTTGAGTTCTCCGATTGGGATGGCTTCTACACAAAGATCCACTATTTTAGTTTTTGATACTTGGTCCCCGCCGTATCTTAAAAAAGACTAAACTTCTCGGAGTTTCTTGAAATTTACAGAGGCCGTGGGAGGAGGTTATAAAATATAAATGTAGCGTACCTGCCTTTTCGAATTTTGAAAATATTGAGTACCTCACGATTTTTAATATGGCCGGGGAGAGGACCTAAATCTGGCCCGATTTTTTGAAAATGGGACTTAAGTTCTCCGATTGGGATGTCTTCTAGACAAAGATCCTTTATTTTATTGTTCTACACTTGGCAGGGGAGGGGGCCCACCATTTTCCCCGCCGTATATTAAAAAAACCTAAACTTCTCGGATTTTCTTGAAATTTACAGAGGTCGTAGGAGGAGTTTATAAAATATAAATGTAGCGTACCTGCCTTTTCGAATTTTGAAAATATTCAGTACCTCACGATTTTTAATATGGCCGGGGAGAGGACCTCCATCTGGCCCGAATTTTTAAAAATGGGACTTAAGTTCTCCGATTGGGATGTCTTCTAGACAAAGATCCCTTATTTTAATGTTCTACACTTGGCCGGGGAGGGGGGCCACCATTTTCCCCGCCGTATATTAAAACAAGTAAGGAAAGTCTAAAGTCGGGCGGTGCCGACTATATTATACCCTGCACCACTTTGTAGATCTAAATTTTCTATACCATATCACATTTGTCAAATGTGTTGGGTGCTATATATAAAGGTTTGTCCCAAATACATACATTTAAATATCACTCGATCTGGACAGAATTTGATAGACTTCTACAAAACCTATAGACTCAAAATTTAAATCGGCTAATGGACTAGGGTGGAACACAATGTTAGTACAAAAAAAAATATGGGAAACATTGAAATCTGAAGCAATTTTAAGGAAACTTCGTAAAAGTTTATTTATGATTTATTGCTCGATATATATGTATTAGAAGTTTAGGAAAATTAGAGTCATTTTTACAACTTTTCGACTAAGCAGTGGCTATTTTACAAGGAAAATGTTGGGATTTTGACCATTTTTGTCGAAATCAGAAAAACATATATATGGGAGCTATATCTAAATCTGAAACGATTTCAACCTAATTTGGCACGCATTGCAACAATGCTAATTCTACTCCCTGTGCAAAATTTCAACTAAATCGGAGCAAAAAATTGGCCTCTATGGTCATATGAGTGTAAATCGGGCGAAAGCTATATATGGGAGATATATCTAAATCTGAACCGATTTCAACCAAATTTGGCACGCATAGCTACAATGCTAATTCTACTTCCTGTGCAAAATTTCAACTAAATCGGAGCAAAAAATTGGCCTCTGTGGTCATATGAGTGTAAATCGGGCGAAAGCTATATATGGGAGATATATCTAAATCTGAACCCATTTCAACCAAATTTAGCACGTATAGCTACAATGCTAATTCTACTCCCTGTGCAAAATTTCAACTAAATCGTAGTTAAAAATTGGCCTCTGTGGTCATATGAGTGCAAATCGGGCGAAAGCTATATATGGGAGATATATCTAAATCTGAACCGATCTCAACCAAATTTGGCACGCATAGTTACAATGCTAATTCTACTCCCCATGCAAAATTTCAACTAAATCGGAGCAAAAAATTGGCCCTGAGTACGGGAGATATATATGGGAGCTATATCTAAATCTGAACCGATTTCAATCAAATTTACCAAGCATTGGTAGAACGTCAATTCTACTCTTTATGCTAAATTTCACGAAAATCGGTAGTAAACTTTGGCCTCTGTGGTCATATGAATCTAAATCGGACGAAAGTTATATATGGGAGCTATATCTAAATCTGAACCGATTTGGCTGATATTTTGCAAGTTTTTCGAGACTCATAAAATATTTGGATGTACGGAATTTGAGGAAGATCGGTTGATATACACGCCAAGTATGACCAGATCGGTGAAAAATATATATGGCAGCTATATCTAAATCTGAACCGATTTTTCCAAAATCAATAGGGATCGTCTTGGATCCGAAACAGGACCCTATACTAAATTTTAATACAATCGGACTAAAACTGCGAGCTGTACTTTGCACACAAAAATACACCAACAGACAGACGGACAGACAGACAGACGGACAGACAGACAGACGAACAGACAGACAGACAGACAGACGGACATCGCTAAATCGACTCAGAATTTAATTCTAAGACGATCGGTATACTAAAATGGGTCTCAGATTTTCCTTCTTGGCGCTACATACAAATGCACAAACTTATTACACCCTGTACCACAGTAGTGTTGAAGGGTATAAAAACTAAACTTCTCGGATTTTCTTGAAATTTACAGAGGTCCTTGAAGGAGGTTATAAAATATAAATGCGGTGTACCTGCCTTTTCGAATTCGGCCGGAGCAGGAGATCTCCTATTTCCCCGACTTTTATTGTAATGAAAAAATCTGGACTTCTCCGATTTAGTTAAAATTTATAGGGAATCCAGGGGAGGTTATGAAATTAGTACAAGTTCCATATGTGACCCAAAGGTAGATGGTGTACCCTAAATGAGAATTTGAACATTTTGATAAAAAAATATCTTTTCCCTATTTCCAATGTAAACCAAATGTGTTTCGTACTGAATTTCTTAAACACAATATATTTAAGTACAAAACAAGTATATACGGCCGTAAAACAAGTATAAGATTCGGCCAGGCTGAATCTTATGTAGCATCCACCATGGATTGCGTAGAAGCTTCTACTAACGACTGTCATTCATTATCGAATTACTGGCGTTGTGGTAATACTTCCCGATGGCAAGGAATCTTAGAACTTCTTAACATCGTATTCTAAATTGTAAGTTGGTCCATATGGGTATTTATTAGATAAAAAAAAACAGATAAAATACGTATATAATTCAGTTCTTAATCGGTATATATAGCGGTGTCCATATATAATTACGAATCGATATGAACTTTTGCGTGGTAACTACACTGAAAAAAATATTGTCGTGAGGTCAAAGATTTCATGTCTTTAAAATACGAATGCAAATTTTTCTTAGCATAGAAGACGCATTTCTCTACTATGAAGTTTTTTTCTTTATCCAGAAGTCGATAAACTTTTCAATGAAGTCGTATTGTCCTTATAATTAAGTGATTTCACTTAAAAATGGGTATCATAACACAAAAGAAAAAATGACTTGACTTTCAGAAAAATTCTTTAAATTTAATGAAATTGTCTTTAAATTTGTTGTCTTTTTGCATCTTGACTACAAAGCAAAAACTTGAATTTTAACACTTTATTTTAAAGACGTTTTTTACTTGAAACATAGCATAATTACTACTGGAAGTCGAGTTTCAATTTGGAAAATAAAGTTGTCGTTAACTCGTTTTTAAAGGGCATTGATAGCATGACAGGTTGGCTGATAAGTCCTCGGTCTGACATAGATGGCGTCGCTAGTATTAAATGTATATTATTTTTATATAGTACCAACCTTCAAATGATTCGTGTCAAAATTTGACGTCTGTAAATCAATTAGTTTGTGAGATAGAGCGTCTTTTGTGAAGCAACTTTTGTTATTGTGAAAAAATGGAAAAAAAGGAATTTCGTGTTTTGTTAAAATACTGTTTTCTGAAGGGAAAAAATACGGTGGAAGCAAAAACTTGGCTTGATAATGAGTTTCCGGACTCTGCACCAGGGAAATCAACATTAATTGATTGGTATGCAAAACTCAAGCATGGTGAAATGAGCACGGAGGACGGTGAACGCAGTGGACGTCGAAAAAAATCCACAAAATGATTTTGAATGACCGTAAAATGAAGTTGACCGAGATAGCAGAGGCCTTAACGATATCAAAGGAACGTGTTGGTCATATCATTCATCAATGCGGAAGCTCTGTGCAAAATGGGTGCCGCGCGAGCTCACATTTGACCAAAAACAACAACGTGTTGATGATTCTGAGCGGTGTTTGCAGCTGTTAAATCGTAATACACACGAGTTTTTCCGTCGATATGTGACAATGGATGAAACATGGCTCCATCACTACACTCCTGAGTCCAATCGACAGTCGGCTGTGTGGACAGCGACCGGTGAACCGTCTCCGAAGCGTGGAATGACTCAAAAGTCCGCTGGCAAAGTAATGGCCTCTGTTTTTTGGGATGCGCATGGAATAATTTTTATCGATTATCTTGAGAAGGGAAAAACTATCAACAGTGACTATTATATGGCGTTATTGGAGCGTTTGAAGGTCAAAATCGCGGCAACATAGAAGGGAACTGTGTTGAATAATAAAAACGAATTTTGACAAAAAAAAGTGTTTTTCTTTGTTAGACCGGGGACTTATCAGACAACCTGTTATGAATACATCGAAATATCGATTTCCGACTATATAAAGCAATTATAAGACGATATAACCTGAAATTTAGCGCAGATTCGTTTTTTGTTTGCAGATAGGCCAAGTTTGAAGATGGACTATATCGGTCCTGGCTTTGATATAGTCCCCATAAAAACCTTGGTTTTTATCCAATTTGCCAGAAATTGGAAATATGGAAGTATTTTAGGGCCATAATAGGTGTGCTAAAAATGGTGAGAATCGGTCCATATTTTAGTATATCCCACATATAAACCGAATTCCTGATGGCTCCCGTGATGCAATGGTTAGCCTTGAAATAGCTTGAAACTGAATGTAAAATTTCCAGATTTTACTTCTCGTAATCACTTGAAAATAAGTAAGTAAAGTAGAAAGTCGGGCGGGGCCGACTATATCATACCCTAAACCACCCTTACTGAATTAGTAAACATAAGCATTTGTGGGGTAACATTGATATAGGTATGGGAGATAAACCGCAGTTGCATATTTAAGAAAATTAAGGGGTACATGTTTATGGGTGCTTTGTATCAATCTGACTATAGCTCATAGTCAGTGTTGCCAGGGAAATTGTTCGGTTTACCCTACAAGGAAAAAAAAAGTTCCATACTATCCCATACAATCCCAAACAATTTTCCCTAGTATATTTTTCGTTAAATTTAAACAAATTTTACAAAACAAAATGGTTCTAAGTACTTTATTATCTTAAAACATGAAAATGCAACGTATATAACCTAGAAAATAAATTTGTATTACCACCACGGTTGCCACAGTTGGTGGAATTCTACCAAAAATAGTATTGTTTTGTTAAATCTCTATAGAAATAAAATTTTGGTAAAAGTTTCTATAAAATAATTTTTTTGAGAAATTTTTCTATAGAAATAAAATTTTGATAATAAATTCTATAGAAATAAAATTTTGAGAAAAAATTACATAGAAATAACATTTTGAAAAAAAAATTATAGAAATAATGTTACATAAATATACAATTTTGACAACATTTTCCATAGAAATAAAATGTTGACAAAATTGTCTATAGGAATAAAGTTTTGACAAAAATGTCTATAGAAATATTTGTTTGGTAGATTTGTTGTAATTTGTGGTAATATTCAAATTTTTTTTTTTTTTTTGGCGCGGGTGGTAACTGTTGTTACCACACATTGTTAAAGATCAAGCCTTGCCGGCTTTTACTTTCCTCCTCTAGAGCCACCAAAATGTAAAAATTATTACAAAATGTCCCTACATTGTGGCCCTACATCCCTACAAGACGCTAAATATTAGAAAAAACCTACATATAGGAAATTTCCTCTACTTCTACCAACACTGGCTGTAGTTGATATTGCACCTACGGGGTTAGTATGCCACTAATATTGAGCCCATTATTAAAAAAGAGAAAATCTTTAAATTATTGTGGGTAATAAATACAAATTTGTAAAAATCGAGCAATATTCTTATGTAAGAGCTCCAAGTACGCATAAGTACGATCGGCTAGTACATCAAAATTTTAAATTTGAGTAACATTGGTTAATGAATAAGAGTACTATGGCCAAATTTGGGAAAATCGAGCGATGCATATATATCGAAGCTATATCTAAATCTGAACCAATTTGCATAATATTTTGCGGGTTTGATTAATACCACAAAATGTTACCTTGTGCAAGATTTCAATAAGATCAGTTAAGAAATATATATATATATATATATATATATATATATATATATATATATATATATATATATATATATATATATATATATATATATATATATATATATATATATATATATATATATATATATATATATATATATATATATATATATATATATATATATATATATATATATATATATATATATATATATATATATATATATATATATATATATATATATAGCACTAACTATATGTGCAAAAAATCATCGAAATCGGTTCAGATTTAGATATAGCTCCCATATATATGTATAGATTTTCCCAAATATATATATATATATATATATATATATATATATATATATATATATATATATATATATATATATATATATATATATATATATATATATATATATATATATATATATATATATATATATATATATATATATATATATATATATATATATATATATATATATATATATATTTGGGAAAATCTATACATATATATGGGAGCTATATCTAAATCTGAACCGATTTCGATGATTTTTTGCACATATAGTTAGTGCTATAGAAGACTACATTTAGCCAAATTTGGGTAAGATCGGTTGATAAATAAGGGTTTTATGGCCAAATTTAGAAAAATCGGGCGGTACATATATATGGGAGCTATAGCTAAATCTGAACCGATCTCGATGATTAGCCAACTTTGAGTAAGATCGGTTGATAAATAAAGGTTTTGTGGCCAAATTTGGGAAAATCGGGCAAACATATATATGAGAGCTATATCTAAATCTAAACCGATTTGGATGAAATTTTGCAGACTTGAAGGGCGATGGAAAAGATTACCTTTTGCCAAATTTGGTGACGTCCGTTTGAAAAAACGTGCAACGTGACCCCATTTGTCGAAATCGGGCGATACATATATATGGGAGCTATATCTAAATTTGATCCGATTTCTTCCAAATTTAATAGCGTTCGTCCTTGTGCCCAAAAAACTCCCTGTACCAAATTTCATCAAAATATAATTGCGACCGGAATCCTGTGAACAACAAATACATGGACAGACGGACGGACGGACGGACACCAAGTGCTAGATCGACTCAGGGGTGAATATTTAAGATTTCTGCTGTATATAGGTTAGATTGAAATTCGTTATATGTACTTATTATGATGAAATTGAATAATCCGCTATTAAAAACACGTCCGTTCAGTTCGACTGTTGAAAGCAGTCCCTTGAATTATATTTATTGCCACAACACCTCATTCTTTAATTTTTTTGTATTTTTTGCCGAAATTTCCGCCCAAAGATTTGTATTCGGGCTGAGGTCTTTCGTCTGAGGAGCAAATTTATTGTGAATTATTATGGACCATGTTTTTATACCCTTCACCACTACTGTGGTACAGGGTATAATAAGTTTGTGCATTTGTATGTAACGCCAAGAAGGAAAAGTCTGAGACCCATCCTTTAGTATACCGATAGTCTTAGAATTAAATTCTGAGTCGATTTAGCGATGTCCGTCTGTCTGTCTGTCTGTTGATGTATTTTTGTGTGCAAAGTACAGCTCGCAGTTTTAGTCCGATTGTCCTAAAATTTGGTATAGGGTCCTGTTTCGGCTCAAAGGTATAGGGTCCTGTTTCGGCTCAAAGACGATCCCTATTGATTTTGGAAAAAATCGGTTCATATTTAGATATAGCTGCCATATATATTTTTCACCGATCTGGTCATAATTGGCGTGTATATAAACCGATCTTCCTCAAATTCCGTACATACGAATATTTTATGAGTCTCGAAAAACTTGCAAAATATCAGCCAAATCGATTCAGATTTAGATATAGCTCCCATATATAGCTTTCGCCCGATTTACACTCATTTGTCCACAGGGGCCAATTGTTTGCTCCGAATTAGTTGAAATTTTGCATGGGGAGTAGAATTAGCATTGTAACTATGCGTGCCAATTTTGGTTGAAATCGGTGCAGATTTAGATATATCTCCCATATATAGCTTTCGCCCGATTTGCACTCATATGACCACAGAGGCCAATTTTTAACTCCGATTTAGTTGGAATTTTGCACAGGGAGTAGAATTAGCATTGTAGCTATATGTGCTAAATTTGGTTGAAATCGGTTCAGATTTAGATATATCTCCCATATATAGCTTTCGCCCGATTTACACTCATATGACCACAGAGGCCAATTTTTTGCTCCGATTTAGTTGAAATTTTGCACAGGGAGTAGAATTAGCATTGTAGCTATGCGTGCCTAATTTGGTTGAAATCGGTTCAGATTTAGATATATCTCCCATATATAGCTTTCGCCCGATTTACACTCATATGACCATAGAGGCCCATTTTTTGCTCCGATTTAGTTGAAATTTTGCACAGAGAGTAGAATTAGCATTGTTGCTATGCGTGCCAAATTTGGTTGAAATCGGTTCAGATTTAGATATAGCTCCCATATATATGTTTTTCTGATTTCGACAAAAATGGTCAAAATACCAACATTTTCCTTGTAAAATCGCCACTGCTTAATCGAAAAGTTGTAAAAATGACTCTAATTTTCCTAAACTTCTAATACATATATATCGAGGAATAAATCATAAATAAACTTTTGCGAAGTTTCCTTAAAATTGCTTCAGATTTCAATGTTTCCCATATTTTTATACCCTTCACCACTACTGTGGTACAAGGTATAATAAGTTTGTGCATTTGTATGTAACGCCAAGAAGGAGTAATCATAGACCAACCTTTTAGTATACGGATCGGCTTAGAATTAAATTCTGAGTTGATTTAGCGATGTCCGTCTGTCTGTCTGTCTGTCCGTCTGTCTGTCCGTCTGTCTGTCTGTTTGTCTGTCTGTCTGTCTGTCTGTTGATGTATTTTTGTGTGCAAAGTACAGCTCGCAGTTTTAGTCGGATTGTCCTAAAATTTGGTATAGGGTCCTGTTTCGGCTCAAAGACGATCCCTATTGATTTTGGAAAAAATCGGTTCAGATTTAGATATAGCTGCCATATATATTTTTCACCGATCTGGTCATAATTGGCGTGTATATCAACCGATCTTCCTCAAATTCCGTACATCCGAATATTTTATGAGTCTCGTAAAACTTGCAAAATATCAGCCAAATCGGTTCAGATTTAGATATAGCTCCCATATATAGCTTTCGCCCGATTTACACTCATTTGCCCACAGAGGCCAATTTTTAACTCCGATTTAGTTGAAATTTTGCACAGGGAGTATAATTAGCATTGTAGCTATGCGTGCCTAATTTGGTTGAAATCGGTTCAGATTCAGATATATCTCCCATATATAGCTTTCGCCCGATTTACACTCATATGACCATAGAGGCCCATTTTTGGCTCCGATTTAGTTGAAATTTTGCACAGAGAGTAGAATTAGCATTGTTGCTATGCGTGCCAAATTTGGTTGAAATCGGTTCAGATTTAGATATAGCTCCCATATATATGTTTTTCTGATTTCGACAAAAATGGTCAAAATACCAACATTTTCCTTGTTAAATCGCCACTGCTTAGTCGAAAAGTTGTAAAAATGACTCTAATTTTCCTAAACTTCTAATACATATATATCGAGCAATAAATCATAAATAAACTTTTGCGAAGTTTCCTTAAAATTGCTTCAGATTTCAATGTTTCCCATATTTTTTTATTTACTAACATTGTGTTCCACCCTAGTCCATTAGCCGACTTAAATTTTGAGTCTATAGGTTTTGTAGGAGTCTACCAAATTCTGTCCAGATCGAGTGATATTTAAATGTATGTATTTGGGACAAACCTTTATATATATCACCCAACACATTTGACAAATGTGATATGGTATCGAAAATTTAGATCTACAAAGTGGTGCAGGGTATAATATAGTCGGCCCCGCCCGACTTTAGACTTTCCTTACTTGTTTTTTACTATTTTAGCTTAACCAAGAAGACCGTGTATAAAAAGAATTTTTTTCTGAATATATATCTTTAATTTTATTAAACTTTGTCGTTTCAACTCAGACTTTTATTTTGCTTCCGTTTTACAGGCTCATCTGCGTTTAGATCGCCGCGTCAGCCGGCAAGAACGTAAAATTATAATTCAAGATCTTTTAGAACGCACCGGTCTCATGGCAGCTGCAAATTCCCGCATTGGATCAGGCGATGATGAAAAAGTTTTATCTGGAGGTGAACGTAAACGCTTGGCCTTCGCCGTAGAGTTACTCAACAATCCGGTGATTTTATTCTGCGACGAACCCACCACCGGTTTGGATTCTTATAGTGCTCAACAGTTAGTGCAAACTCTGTATGAATTGGCCAAGAAAGGCACAACTATTCTGTGTACCATACATCAGCCTTCCTCGCAATTGTTCGATATGTTCAATAATGTCCTCTTACTTGCCGATGGGAGAGTAGCCTTCACGGGATCCCCACAAAATGCTTTGGAGTTTTTTGCCGAACACGGTTATCCTTGCCCCGAAGCATACAATCCGGCAGACTTTCTAATTGGTGTGCTAGCTACCGATCCTGGTTATGAACAGGCCTCTCAGAGATCGGCTCAATATATATGCGATTTATTTGCGGTTAGTTCGGCAGCCAAGCAAAGAGATATGCTGGTGAATCTGGAAATTCATATGGCAGAGAGTGGCGACTATCCCTTCGATACGGAATTCGATGACTTCAAAGCGGCAATATGGGGCAAAAAACTTTTAGTCATTTGGTATCGCTACACCTTGAGCCTATTGCGAGACCCCCGATTGCAATGGATGAGATTTTTGCAAAAAATGGCCATGGCCATAATTATTGGCCTGTGTTTTGCTGGGACCACCCAACTTGATCAAATGGGGGTGCAAGCTGTCCAAGGAGCCTTGTTCGTTATGATCTCAGAGAATACATTTAATCCCATGTACACAGTGCTCAATGTTTTCCCTCAAGGATTTCCTCTGTTCATGCGTGAAACCCGTGCTGGAACGTATTCCACAGCCCAGTATTACATAGGCACCATTGGGGCCATGGTAAGCGCAAATATCCTCGTATTGTGGAAAGAATTTAATGCGATTTATTCATTTCAGTTACCTGGTATGGTCCTGGAGCCATTTGTATTCGTTATCATTTGCTACTTTGTGGCTGGATTACGACCAACGTTCTTTGCTTTTGTGATTACGTCCATAGCTGTTGTCCTGGTAATGAATGTATCGACTGCGTGTGGTTGTTTCTTTTCCACGGCTTTTAATTCGCTACCATTTGCCATGGCCTATTTGGTACCAATTGACTACATTATCATGATAACCTCTGGCATTTTCATACAAATCAGGTAAGAGTGCCTCAACAGATGTGGAAATCAATTTGAGTAGAACTGCTGCTCAAATTGAAAAATGAATGACAATACAATGGCTACGTCGAATATTAGATGTTGTATTTTCCAACCAATTTCCACAAAATTCAGTCCAAGGTTATGAGAAAGGACATTTTTTTATAGTGAAGTCAGGACGTTTCACATTGCGGTGAATCCACTTAGAATTGCTTTGAAACACTTAGAAATGTCACCAGCATTACTGAGAGACAGTTGCTCCCTCTGCTCCAAGTGATTTTCAAATAAATCGGAGTAATTTTTCTTAATATACTTAAGAAAAAGTCCCCATTCAAGTATTATGTACTGAACTCCAGTCATTGGACTATCCTTCCGTAATCTACAGGAGAAATACTATCTACCAGAAATATTAAATGTAGACCCCATAAAATATATACCGATCGACTCGGAATCACCTTCTGAGTGGATCGATCCCTTGTGTCCGTCCGTCCATGTATTTGGTCTTCGCAGGATTCCGATTTTGATGAAATTTGGTACACAGTGGCTTTTTGGCACATGGACGAATGACATTGATTTTGGAAAAAATCGGATCAAATTTAGATATAGCACTCATACCCAGCAAAAACAGTGTCGCCAAGAAAGTAGTACAAATGTTCCTTTTGGAACCGAAAGTGTTGCAAAATTCTAGCAGAAGCGATGAATTTAACTTGGACTTGTCATAGGACGGATGTCCACTATTTCAACAGCCGCTGCACAGTGGTTCAAAATCGTTTTTTATACCATAAACCACATAGTGGTCAGGGTATAATAAGTTTGATCTGCCAAAAAATGTGCTAAAATGTTGATTTTAGACCCCATAAAATATATACCGATCGACTCAGAATCACCTCCTGAGTCGATCTAGCGCTTGGTGTCCGTCCGTACAGGAAGTTTTTTGGACACAAGGACGAACGGTATTGAATTTGGAAGAAATCGGATCAAATTTATATATAGCTCTCATATATATGTGTCGGCCGATTTCGACAAATGGGGTTACATTGCGCTTTTTTACAAACGGATCGTCACCAAATTTGGCAAAAAATAATCTTTTTCATCGCCCTTAAAGTCTGCAAAATTTTATCCAAATTGGTTCAGATTTAGCTATAGCTCCCATATATATATATATATATATACCGCCCTATTTTTCTAAATTTGACCATAAAACCCTTACTTATCAATCGATCTTAGTCAAAGCTGACTCAATGTAATCTTCTATAGCACTAATTATATGTGCAAAAAATCATGGAAATCGGTTTAGATTTAGCTATAGCTCCCATTTATATGTACCGCCCGATTTTTCTAAATTTGGCTATAAAACCCTTATTGATCAACCGATAGTACTCAAAGTTGGCCAAATGTAATCTTCTATAGCACTAACTGTATGTGCAAAATTTCATCGAAATCGGTTCAGATTGAGATATAGCTCCCATATATATGTGTAGCACGATTTTCCCAAATTTGGCCATAGAACCCTTATTTATTAAGCGATCTTACTCAAAGTTGGCTAGATCCAGTCCTCTATAGTACTAACAGTATGTGCAAAATTTCATCGAAATCGGTTCAGATGAATATATAGCTCCCATGTATGTATCGCCCGATTTTGAAAAATTTGCCCCTAATAACCTTATGTTTGACCATACATATTTGTTTTCTAGGTTATATACGTTGTATTTTCATGTTTCAATATAATAAAGTACTTAGAACCATTTTTATACCCTTCACCACTACTGTGGTACAGGGTATAATAAGTTTGTGCATTTGTATGTAACGCCAAGGAATAGTGGTCATAGACCCATCTTTTAGTATACCGATCGGCTTAGAATTAAATTCGATGTCCGTCTGTCTGTCTGTCTGTCTGTCTGTCTGTCTGTCTGTCTGTCTGTCTGTCTGTCCGTCTGTCTGTATATGTAATTTTGTGCACAAAGTACAGCTCGCAATTTAAGTCCGATCGTCCTCAAATTTGGCATAGGGCCGTTTCTTGGGACAGAGACAATCGCTATTGGTTTTGGAAAAAATCGGTTCAGATTTAGATATAGCTGCCATATATATTTATCCCCGATTTGGTCATAGTTAGCGTGTTTCACAACCGATTTTCTTGAAATACCGTACATCGAAATATTTTATGAATCTCGAAAATCTTGCAAAATATCAGCCAAATCGGTTCAGATTTAGATATAGCTCCCATATATATCTTTCGTCCGATTTAGACTCATATGACCACAGAGGCCAAAGTTTACTACCGATCTTCGTGAAATTTTGCACAGAGGGTAGAATTGACATTTTACCAATGCTTGGTAAATTTAATTGAAATCGGTTCAAATTTAGATATAGCTCCCATATATATCTTTCGTCCGATTTGAACTTATATGGCCACAAAAGCCAGAGTTTTGCCGTGATTTGCTTCAAATTTTGCACAAGGGGTACGTTTAATAGTATCGTTAATTGTGTCAAATTTTGTTAAAATCGGTTCAGACTTAGATATAGCTCATATATATATCTTTCGCCCGATTTGGAGTTATATGGTCTCAAAAGCCAGAGTTTTGCCCTGACTTACTTCAAATTTTGCACAAGCGGTACTTTTAACGATACTATTGTATGTTCCAAATATGGTGACAATCGATGCAGATTTAGATATAGCTCCCATATATATCTTTCGTCCGATTTGAACTTATATGGCCTCAAAATCCAGGGTTTTGCGTGATTTGCTTCAAATTTCGCACAAGGAGTACGTTTAGTAGTATCGGTAATTGTGACAAATTTGGTTAAAATCGGTTCAGATTTAGATATGGCTCCAATATATATCTTCCGTCCGATTTGCACTCATATGACCAGGGGGGCCAAAGTTATACTCCCATTTATGTGAAATTTCGCATAGATAGCAGAATTATTATTCTAACTATACATGTCAAATTTAGTCAAAATCGGTTCAGATTATATATAGCTCCCATATATACGTACACCAGAGTTGGGGAAATATGGTAGACTGTCACACATTTTACACATTTTCAATGGAAGTTTCCTCCAATTAACTGGATAGCGTTAGCCGTTAATTCTAGAGATTTTGTAGAAGTAAAAAATTGTCTCTTTTATATAGCTTCCGGCAAATGTGAAGTAGTTGAGATGGTAAAACAAATTTTGGCCTACATAGGGGTGAAGGGTATAATATAATCGGCCCCGCCCGACTTTAGACTTTACTTACTTGTTGTATTGTAAAATTTGTTTAAATTTAACGAAAATATTGTAGGGAAAATTGTTGGGGAATGTATGGGAAAGTAGGGAACTTTTTTTTTCGTTGTAAGGTAAACCGAACATTTTCCCTGGCAACACTGACTATGAGCTATAGTCAGATTGAGACAAAGCACCCATAAACATGTACCCTTTAATTTTCTTAAATATGCAACTGCGGTTTATCTCCCAGACCTATATCAATGTTACCCCACAAATGCTTATGATTACTAATTCAGTAAGGGTGGTATGATATAGGGTATTATATAGTCGATTTACCCTACAAGGACAAAAAAGGTTCCCTAATCTCCCATACATTCCCAAACCATTTTCCCTACAATATTTTCGATAAATTTAAACAAATTTTATAAAACAAAAATGGTTCTAAGTACTTTATTAACTTAAAACATGAAAATGCAATGTATATAACCTAGAAAATAAATTTGTATTACCACCACTGTTGCCACAGTTGGTAGAATTCTACCAAACATAGTATTTTTTTTTTTGTTAAATCTCTATAGAAATAAAATTTTGGAAAAAGTTCCTATAAACAAATTTTTTGAGAATTTTTTCTATAGAAATAAAATTTTGATAATAAATTCCATGGAAATAAAATTTTGAGAACATTTTTTATAGAAATAATATTTTGAAAAAAATTCCTATAGAAATACAATTTTGACAAAATTTTCTATAAAAATACAATTTTGACAAAATTTTCTACAGGAATAAAGTTTTAACACAAATTTCTATAGAAATATTTGTTTGGTAGATTTGTGGTAATCTTCAAATTTTGTTCGATTTTGTTTGGCACGAGTGGTAACTGTTGTTACCACACAAATTAGAAGCCTTGCCGGCTTCCTCCTCTAGAGGAGGAAAAAAAATTATTACAAATTGTGTTGAGTGAAAATGTCCCACATTGTGGCCCTACGTCCTACAAGACGCTAAGTATTAGAAAAAAACTACATATAGGGAATATATGGGAGCTATATCTACATCTGAAACGATTTCGATGACATTTTGCACATACCTTTAGTGCTATAGAAGATAACATTTGGCCAACTTTGAGTACTATCGGTCGATAAATAAGGGTTTTATAGCCAAATTTAGAAAAATCAGGCGGTACATATATATGGGAGCTATAGCTACATCTGAACCGATTTCCATGATTTTGTGCACATCTAGTTAGTGCTATGGAATATTACATTTAGCCAACTTTGAGTAAGATCGGTTGATAAATAAGGGTTTTGTGGACAAATTTGGGAAAATCGGGTGATACATATATATGAGAGCTATATCTAAATCTGAACCGATTTGAATGAAATTTTGCAGACTTGAAGGGCGACGAAAAAGATTATTTTTTGCCAGATTAGGTGACGATCCGTTTGTAAAAAAGCGCAACGTATCCCCATTTGTCGAAATCGGGAGATACATATGTATATATGAGAGCTATATCTAAATTTGATCCGATTTCTTTCAAATTCAATAGCGTTCGTCCTTGTGACCAAAAAACTCCCTGTACTAAATTTCATCAAAAGCGAATGGAATCCCGTGAACAACAAATGCATGGACAGACGGACGGACGTACACCTAGCGCTAGATCGACTCAGGATGTGATTCTGAGTCGATCTGTATATATGTTATGGGGTCTAAAATTAATATTTCTGGTAGGCACATTTTTGGCAGATCAAACTTATTATACCCTGACCACTATGTGGTTTAGGGTATAAAAACTGAGTTGTGATGTTTTAGATGTAACAAACTTGACATCGGTCAAAATTTTAAGACGTAAGAATTTCTTCTGGTTGTAACTTAAAAGATACCGTGCGCATTTAAGGGTTAAATTATTTTTTTTTGCAAATTTTCTCTTTCTCTAAAAATATATTTTTCCATTTCAATGCATTTGCAGTACATTACCATGGGCATTTTATTGGACACAGTTTCTTTCTTGGATGCTGTATGCAAATGAAGCAATGACAATAGCACAGTGGTCTGGCATACAAAACATAAGTGAGTATCAAATACCAAAGATTATAGATTTGAGAAAGATAGGAAATTGGCTTGCGTCATACCAAATGTTGCATTTGCCAGATTGGTTTAATACATGTTTGTAATTATATATAATAAGTTTGTGCATTTGTATGTAACGCCAAGAAGGAGTAATCATAGACCACCCTTTTAGTATACGGATCGGCTTAGAATTAAATTCTGAGTCGATTTAGCGATGTCCGTCTGTCTGTCTGTCCGTCTGTCTGTCTGTCTGTCTGTCTGTTGATGTATTTTTGTGTGCAAAGTACAGCTCGCAGTTTTAGTCCGATTGTCCTAAAATTTGGTATAGGGTCTTATTTCGGCTCAAAGACGATCCCTATTGATTCAGATTTAGATATAGCTGTCATATGTATTTTTCACCGATCTGGTCATAATTGGCGTGTATATCAACCGATCTTCCTCAAATTCCGTACATCCGAATATTTTATGGGTCTCGAAAAACTTGCAAATATCAGCCAAATCGGTTCAGATTAGATATAGCTCCCATATATAGCTTTCGCCCGATTTACACTCATTTGCCCACAGAGGCCAATTTTTTGCTCCGATTTAGTTGAAATTTTGCATAGGGAGTAGAATTAGCATTGTAACTATGCGTGCCAAATTTGGTGAAATCGGTTCAGATTTAGATATAGCTCCCATATATAGCTTTCGCCCGATTTACACTCATTTGCTCACAGAGGCCAATTTTTAACTCCGATTTAGTTGAAATTTTGCACAGGGAGTAGAATTAGCATTGTAACTATGCGTGCCAAATTTGGTTGAAATCGGTTCAGATTTGGATATATCTCCCATATATAGCTTTCGCCCGATTTACACTCATATGACCACAGAGGCCAATTTTTAACTCCGATTTAGTTGAAATTTTGAACAGGGAGTAGAATTAGCATTGGAGCTATGCGTGCCAAATTTGGTTGAAATCGGTTCAGATTTAGATATATCTCCCATATATAGCTTTCGCCCGATTTACACTCATATGTCCACAGAGGCGAATTTTTAACTCCGATTTAGTTGAAATTTGGCACAGGGAGTAGAATTATCATTGTTGCTATGCGTGCCAAATTTGGTTGAAATCGGTTCAGATTTAGATATAGCTCCCATATATAGCTTTCGCCCGATTTACACTCATATGACCACAGAGGCCAATTTTTAACTCCGATTTAGTTGAAATTTTGCACAGGGAGGAGAATAAGCATTGTTGCTATGCGTGCCAAACTTGGTTGAAACCGGTTCAGATTTAGATATAGCTGTCATATATATTTTTCACCGATCTGGTCATAATTGGCGTGTATATCAACCGATCTTCTTCAAGTTCCGTACATCCGAATATTTTATGGGTCTCGAAAAACTTGCAAAATATTAGCCAAATCGGTTCAGATTTAGATATAGCTCCCATATATAGCTTTCGCCCGATTTACACTCATTTGCCCACAGAGACCAATTTTTTGCTCCGATTTAGTTGAAATTTTGCACAGGGAGTAGAATTAGCATTGTTACTATGCGTGCCAAATTTGGTTGAAATCGGTTCAGATTTAGATATAGCTCCCATATATAGCTTTCGCCCGATTTACACTCATTTGCCCACAGAGGCCAATTTTAACTCCGATTTAGTTGAAATTTTGCACAGGGAGTAGAATTAGCATTGTAACTATGCGTGCCAAATTTGGTTTAAATCGGTTCAGATTTGGATATATCTCCCATATATAGCTTTCGCCCGATTTACACTCATATGAACTCAGAGGCCAATTTTTAACTCCGATTTAGTTGAAATTTTGAACAGGGAGTAGAATTAGCATTGTAGCTATGCGTGCCAAATTTGGTTGAAATCGGTTCAGATTTAGATATATCTCCCATATATAGCTTTCGCCCGATTTACACTCATATGTCCACAGAGGCCAATTTTTATCTACGATTTAGTTGAAATTTTACACAGAGAGTAGAATTAGCATTGTTGCTAGGCGTGCCAAATTTGGTTGAAATCAGTTCAGATTTAGATATAGCTCCCATATATAGCTTTCGCCCGATTTACACTCATATGACCACAGAGGCCAATTTTAACTCCGATTTAGTTGAAATTTTGCACAGGGAGGAGAATAAGCATTGTTGCTATGCGTGCCAAACTTGGTTGAAATCGTTTCAGATTTAGATATAGCTCCCATATATATGTTTTTCTGATTTCGACAACAATGTTCAAAATACCATCATTTTCCTTGTTAAATCGCCACTGCTTAGTCGAAAAGTAGTAAAAATGACTCTAATTTTCCTAAACTTCTAATACATATATATCGAGCGATAAATCATAAATAAACTTTTTCGAAGTTTCCTTAAAATTGCTTCAGATTTAAACGTTTCCCATATTTTTTACTAACATTGTGTTCCACCCTAGTGCATTAGCCGACTTAAATTTTGAGTCTATAGATTTTGTAGAAGTCTATCAAATTCTTCCAGATCGAGTGATATTTAAATGTATGTATTTGGGACAAACCTTTATATATAGCCCCCAACACATTTGACGGATGTGATATGGTATCGAAAATTTAGATCTACAAAGTGGTGCAGGGTATAATATAGTCGGCCCCGCCCTACTTTAGGCTTTCCTTACTGGTTTTTTAAATGAAAAATTTAATTTTCTTAATGAAGCAATGTTAAATTTTAGGCAACAAGAAAAAAAATACAATTTCCCCTTTATAGAAATTTATTTCGTGCACTTAATTTCTTTTTATTTGAATTTTAATGCTATGCCGATACTTTTCGAATACGCGTTGGGTTCGAGTATTAAACTAATCTGGTAAATGGTTCGATCTCCTCAGTAGCTAATTTCCTATCTTCCTACAATTTTAATCTTTGGCAAATACTATTCTAATTATCATTAATGTTGAAGAGTCGTAACACTATGCTAGTTTCCTACTGCAGCACGGTGGGGTATATTTAATATTTATCAATATATATTTTTTAATTTTTTTTTGGTATCACTAGAATTCGCTCGCCCCTCTGCCTGACCTTAAAATTCTATTGAACTTAAAACAAAATTATTGAAATTCAATGATTTTTTTGTAAACAAAAATTTCAAATATGAGTTTTACTCGAAACGTGGTACAATTTGTACTTTAAGTCGGGTCTTAATTTGGAATTATAGCTTACACGTTTTTTAAGGACGAAAAAAAAAATCCAACTTGTTTCCCAATATAAAGTACACAAAACTGAAATGTTGCGTCTTTAATGCATACATCAATCCCTCGAGTTACGTCGCCGCGGTTTACGTTGTTTCGATTTATGTCGTCAAATTTTTTGTTCCATCCAACTTCGATTTACGTCGCTATTCGATTTACGTCGTCGATTTTTTTTGTTCCATCCAACTTCGTTTCGCGTCGGCATTCGATTCTCGTAGTCTCAGTTGTTTACCATTTAAAGGGTGATTTGTTAAGAGCTTGATTAATTTTTTAAAAAAAAAACGCATGAAATTTGCAAAATCTCATCGGTTCTTTATTTGAAACGTTAGATTGGTCCATGACATTTACTTTTTGAAGATAATTTCATTTAAATGTTGACCGCGGCTGCGTCTTAGGTGGTCCATTCGGAAAGTCCAATTTTGGGCAACTTTTTCGAGCATTTCGGCCGGAATAGCCCGAATTTCTTCGGAAATGTTGTCTTCCAAAGCTGGAATAGTTGCTGGCTTATTTCTGTAGACTTTAGACTTGACGTAGCCCCACAAAAAATAGTCTAAAGGCGTCAAATCGCATGATCTTGGTGGCCAACTTACCGGTCCATTTCTTGAGATGAATTGTTCTCCGAAGTTTTCCCTCAAAATGGCCATAGAATCGCGAGCTGTGTGGCATGTAGCGCCATATTGTTGAAACCACATGTCAACCAAGTTCAGTTCTTCCATTTTTGGCAACAAAAAGTTTGTTAGCATCGAACGATAGCGATCGCCATTCACCGTAACGTTGCGTCCAACAGCATCTTTGAAAAAATACGGTCCAATGATTCCACCAGCGTACAAACCACACCAAACAGTGCATTTTTCGGGATGCATGGGCAGTTCTTGAACGGCTTCTGGTTGCTCTTCACTCCAAATGCGGCAATTTTGCTTATTTACGTAGCCATTCAACCAGAAATGAGCCTCATCGCTGAACAAAATTTGTCGATAAAAAAGCGGATTTTCTGCCAACTTTTCTAGGGCCCATTCACTGAAAATTCGACGTTGTGGCTCGTTAGTAAGTCTATTCATGATGAAATGTCAAAGCATACTGAGCATCTTTCTCTTTGACACCATGTCTGAAATCCCACGTGATCTGTCAAATACTAATGCATGAAAATCCTAACCTCAAAAGAATCACCCTTTATAAGTAAAAGCAGGGGAATCCTAGTTTTTAACTCTGTACACGTATAGCATTTGATTTACTTCTATGTGTGTGTAGCTTTTCAATCATGAATGCATCTCGGACAGCGGACTTAGGTGTAAGTTTGACCAATTTTTAATTCGGTTTACGTCGTTTCGATTAATGTTGTCAAATTTGGGAACATCACGGTAAATCGATATATTACTGTACTCAGTGCAATTCTTCGCTTCTTTAGGTCGGAATCAATACAAAATCATTAGACAAAATCTGTGGAACCGTTCAAGCTTCTTTTCAGTATAAATTCTATGGATGAATTTATATTTGTTTGTTAAGCTTTTCAGAGATGTTTTGCACAAAGTTGCAAAACACACATCGATTTCAACTGCTGGCCACCTGACAGATTTGATGAAGTCCCTATCAATTAAAAAACTCTATAAAACGACATTGCTCTCCTTACTTTATAGAATAAAATTTATACACATAAAATAAATATATAACTTTTCTTTGGGGACTTTTCATGAAAAAAAATATTTCTTTAGGGATATACTTTCGCAATTTTGGGGATCGTTCTCAAAAAACCCTGCCAACCGTGCTTTAAATTTAAATGTAGAAGGTGATCATGTGATGGACATAGTGTACCTCATGTTTCGATATCTGGTCGGGGAAGGGGACCTCACTTGATTGCGTGAATTTTGGATTTAAATGTTCCAATTTGTTTTGGTTTTGTTTGTTTGAAATTTTTAGTCAAGGTTAGTGATGGCCTCCCATTTGCACGACTTTTTTATAGTGTTGTGAAAAAACTAATGAAAATTTACAGAGGAAGGTGGTGGATGGGGCCGTATGAAATTAATCCACCAAAGGTTTTGTCTTTACACTAATAATTTTGGTATTAATTCCAAGTCAAAGAAGCGGGAAATTCAAGTAAGGACACATTTAAGACAAAATTCCTTTTTAAATTTGAGTTTTGCGTACTTGATTCTACATAGAAAAAGACAAGTAAGGAAAGTCTAAAGTCGGGCGGGGCCGACTATATTATACCCTGCACCACTTTGTAGATCTAAATTTTCGATACCATATCACATCCGTCAAATGTGTTGGGGTCTATATATAAAGGTTTGTCCCAAATCCATACATTTAAATATCACTCGATCTGGACAGAATTTGATAGACTTCTACAAAATCTATAGACTCAAAATTTAAGTCCGCACTAGGGTGGACCACAATGTTAGTAAAAACAAGTAAGGAAAGTCTAAAGTCGGGCGGGGCCGACTATATAATACCCTGCACCACTTTGTAGATCTAAATTTTCGATACCATATCACATCCGTCAAATGTGTTGGGGGCTATATATAAAGGTTTGTCCCAAATACATACATTTAAATATCACTCGATCTGGAAGAATTTGATAGACTTCTACAAAATCTATAGACTCAAAATTCAAGTCGGCTAATGCACTACGGTGGAACACAATGTTAGTAAAAAAATATGGGAAACGTTTAAATCTGAAGCAATTTTAAGGAAACTTCGAAAAAGTTTATTTATGATTTATATCTCGATATATATGTATTAGAAGTTTAGGAAAATTAGAGTCATTTTTACTACTTTTCGACTAAGCAGTGGCGATTTAACAAGGAAAATGATGGTATATTGAACATTGTTGTCGAAATCAGAAAAACATATATATGGGAGCTATATCTAAATCTGAACCGATTTCAACCAAGTTTGGCACGCATAGCAACAATGCTTATTCTCCTCCCTGTGCAAAATTTCAACTAAATCGGAGTTAAAAATTGGCCTCTGTGGTCATATGAGTGTAAATCGGGCGAAAGCTATATATGGGAGCTATATCTAAATCTGAACCGATTTCAACCAAATTTGGAACGCATAGCAACAATGCTAATTCTACTCCCTGTGCAAAATTTCAACTAAATCGGAGTTAAAAATTGGCCTCTGTGGACATATGAGTGTAAATCGGGCGAAAGCTATATATGGGAGATATATCTAAATCTGAACCGATTTCAACCAAATTTGGCACGCATAGCTACAATGCTAATTCTACTCCCTGTTCAAAATTTCAACTAAATCGGAGTTAAAAATTGGCCTCTGTGGTCATATGAGTGTAAATCGGGCGAAAGCTATATATGGGAGATATATCCAAATCTGAACCGATTTCAACCAAATTTGGCACGCATAGTTACAATGCTAATTCTACTCCCTGTGCAAAATTTCAACTATATCGGAGTTAAAAATTGGCCTCTGTGGGCAAATGAGTGTAAATCGGGCGAAAGCTATATATGGGAGCTATATCTAAATCTGAACCGATTTCAACCAAATTTGGCACGCATAGCAACAATGCTAATTCTACTCTCTGTGTAAAATGTCAACTAAATCGTAGTTAAAAATTGGCCTCTGTGGACATATGAGTGTAAATCGGGCGAAAGCTATATATGGGAGATATATCTAAATCTGAACCGATTTCAACCAAATTTAGCACGCATAGCTACAATGCTAATTCTACTCCCTGTTCAAAATTTCAACTAAATCGGAGTTAAAAATTGGCCTCTGTGTTCATATGAGTGTAAATCGGGCGAAAGCTATATATGGGAGATATATCCAAATCTGAACCGATTTCAACCAAATTTGGCGCGCATAGTTACAATGCTAATTCTACTCCCTGTGCAAAATTTCAACTAAATCGGAGTTAAAAATTGGCCTCTGTGGGCAAATGAGTGTAAATCGGGCGAAAGCTATATATGGGAGCTATATCTAAATCTGAACCGATTTCAACCAAATTTGGCACGCATAGTAACAATGCTAATTCTACTCCCTGTGCAAAATTTCAACTAAATCGGAGCAAAAAATTGGTCTCTGTGGGCAAATGAGTGTAAATCGGGCGAAAGCTATATATGGGAGCTATATCTAAATCTGAACCGAATTGGCTAATATTTTGCAAGTTTTTCGAGACCCATAAAATATTCGGATGTACGGAACTTGAGGAAGATCGGTTGATATACACGCCAATTATGACCAGATCGGTGAAAAATATATATGACAGCTATATCTAAATCTGAACCGATTTTTTCCAAAATCAATAGGGATCGTCTTTGAGCCGAAACAGGACTCTGTACCAAATTTTAGGACAATCGGACTAAAACTGCGAGCTCTACTTTGCACACAAAAATACATCAACAGACAGACAGACAGACGGACAGACAGACAGACGGACATCGCTAAATCGACTCAAAATTTTATTCTAAGCCGATCCGTATACTAAAAGGTTAGTCTATGATTACTCCTTCTTGGCGTTACATACAAATGCACAAATTTATTATACCCTGTACCACAGTAGTGGTTAAGGGTATAAATATGGGAAACGTTTAAATCTGAAGCAATTTTAAGGAAACTTCGAAAAAGTTTATTTATGATTTATCGCTCGATATATATGTATTAGAAGTTTAGGAAAATTAGAGTCATTTTTACTACTTTTCGACTAAGCAGTGGCGATTTAACAAGGAAAATGATGGTATTTTGAACATTGTTGTCGAAATCAGAAAAACATATATATGGGAGCTATATCTAAATCTGAAACGATTTCAACCAAGTTTGGCACGCATAGCAACAATGCTTATTCTCCTCCCTGTGCAAAATTTCAACTAAATCGGAGTTAAAAATTGGCCTCTGTGGTCATATGAGTGTAAATCGGGCGAAAGCTATATATGGGAGCTATATCTAAATCTGAACCGATTTCAACAAAATTTGGCACGCATAGCAACAATGCTAATTCTACTCCCTGTTCAACTAAATCGGAGCAAAAAATTGGTCTCTGTGGGCAAATGAGTGTAAATCGGGCGAAAGCTATATATGGGAGCTATATCTAAATCTGAACCGATTTGGCTGATATTTTGCAAGTTTTTCGAGACCCATAAAATATTCGAATGTACGGAATTTGAGGAAGATCGGTTGATATACACGCCAATTATGACCAGATCGGTGAAAAATATATATGACAGCTATATCTAAATCTGAACCGATTTTTTCCAAAATCAATAGGGATCGTCTTTGAGCCGAAATAGGACCCTGTACCAAATTTTAGGACAATCGGACTAAAACTGCGAGCTGTACTTTGCACACAAAAATACATCAACAGACAGACAGACAGACGGACAGACAGACAGACAGACAGACAGACGGACATCGCTAAATCGACTCAGAATTTAATTCTAAGCCGATCCGTATACTAAAAGGTTAGTCTATGATTACTCCTTCTTGGCGTTACATACAAATGCACAAACTTATTATACCCTGTACCACAGTAGTGGTGAAGGGTATAAAAAATATGGAAAACATTTAAATCTGAAGCAATTTTAAGAAAACTTGGCAAAAGTTTATTTATGATTTATCACTCGATATATATGTATTAGAAGTTTAGGAAAATTAGAGTCATTTTTACAACTTCGCGACTAAGCAGTGGCGATTTTACAAGGAAAATGTTGGTATTTTGACCATTTTTGTCGAAATCAGAAAAACATATATATGGGAGCTATATATAAATCTGAACCGATTTCAACCAAATTTGGCACGCATAGCAACAATGCTAATTCTACTCCCTGTGCAAAATTTCAACTAAATCGGAGCAAAAAATTGGCCTCTGTGGTCATATGAGTGTAAATCGGGCGAAAGCTATATATGGGAGCTATATCTAAATCTGAACCGATTTCAACCAAATTTGTGAAATACTAATTCTACTCCCTGTGCAAAATTTCAACTAAATCGGAGTTAAAAATTGGCCTCTGTGGTCATATGAGTGTAAATCGGGCGAAAGCTATATATGGGAGATATATCTAAATCTGAACCGATTTCAACCAAATTTGGCACGCATAGCTACAATGCTAGTTCTACTCCCTGTGCAAAATTTCAACTAAATCGGAGCAAAAAATTGGTCTCTGTGGGCAAATGAGTGTAAATCGGGCGAAAGCTATATATGGGAGCTATATCTAAATCTGAACCGAATTGGCTAATATTTTGCAAGTTTTTCGAGACCCATAAAATATTCGGATGTACGGAACTTGAGGAAGATCGGTTGATATACACGCCAATTATGACCAGATCGGTGAAAAATATATATGACAGCTATATCTAAATCTGAACCGATTTTTTCCAAAATCAATAGGGATCGTCTTTGAGCCGAAATAGGACCC
Source organism: Haematobia irritans (assembly GCF_050003625.1). Classification (NCBI taxonomy): domain Eukaryota; kingdom Metazoa; phylum Arthropoda; class Insecta; order Diptera; family Muscidae; genus Haematobia; species Haematobia irritans. The sequence goes on from NC_134400.1 coordinate 111,435,424, forward strand.
TGTACCAAATTTTAGGACAATCGGACTAAAACTGCGAGCTGTACTTTGCACACAAAAATACATCAACAGACAGACAGACAGACGGACAGACAGACAGACAGACAGACAGACGGACATCGCTAAATCGACTAAGATTTTAATTCTAAGCCGATCCGTATACTAAAAGGGTGGTCTAGATTACTCCTTCTTGGCGTTACATACAAATGCACAAATTTATTATACCCTGTACCACAGTAGTGGTTAAGGGTATAAATATGGGAAACGTTTAAATCTGAAGCAATTTTAAGGAAACTTCGAAAAAGTTTATTTATGGTTTATCGCTCGATATATATGTATTAGAAGTTTAGGAAAATTAGAGTCATTTTTACTACTTTTCGACTAAGCAGTGGCGATTTAACAAGGAAAATGATGGTATTTTGAACATTGTTGTCGAAATCAGAAAAACATATATATGGGAGCTATATCTAAATCTGAAACGATTTCAACCAAGTTTGGCACGCATAGCAACAATGCTTATTCTCCTCCCTGTGCAAAATTTCAACTAAATCGGAGTTAAAAATTGGCCTCTGTGGTCATATGAGTGTAAATCGGGCGAAAGCTATATATGGGAGCTATATCTAAATCTGAACCGATTTCAACCAAATTTGTGAAATACTAATTCTACTCCCTGTGCAAAATTTCAACTAAATCGGAACAAAAAATTGACCTCTGTGGTCATATGAGTGTAAATCGGGCGAAAGCTATATATGGGAGCTATATCTAAATCTGAACCGATTTCAACCAAATTTGACACGCATAGCAATAATGCTAATTCTACTCCCTGTGCAAAATTTCAACTAAATCGGAGTTAAAAATTGGCCTCTGTGGTCCTATGAGTGTAAATCGGGCGAAAGCTATATATGGGAGATATATCCAAATCTGAACCGATTTCAACCAAATTTGGCACGCATAGGTACAATGCTAATTCTACTCCCTATGCAAAATTTCAACTAAATCGGAGCAAAAAATTGGCCTCTGTGGGCAAATGAGTGTAAATCGGGCGAAAGCTATATATGGGAGCTATATCTAAATCTAAACCGATTTGGCTGATATTTTGCAAGTTTTTCGAGACTCATAAAATATTCGGATGTACGGAATTTGAGGAAGATCGGTTGATATACACGCCAATTATGACCAGATTGGTGAAAAATATATATGGCAGCTATATCTAAATCTGAACCGATTTTTTCCAAAATCAATAGGGATCGCCTTTGAGCCGAATCAGGACCATATACCAAATTTTAGGATAATCGGACTAAAACTGCGAGCTGTACTTTGCACACAAAAATACACCAACAGACAGACAGACGGACATCGCTAAATCGACTCAGAATTTAATTCTAAGACGATCGGTATACTAAACGATGGGTCTCAGACTTTTCCTTCTTGGCGTTACATACAAATGCACAAACTTATTATACCCTGTACCACAGTAGTGGTGAAGGGTATAATAAAAATACATGCGAAATATGAAGCGAGAGAAATGTTAATGCATTTGTAGAAAAGAGCATTTATGATTTACCAGGCGATACGTATGTATTCGAGATATAGGACAATTTGAGTAACATTTGCAATTTTTGCTACTCAGCAGTGACGATTTTACAAGGATATTGGTTAGATCTTGCCAAGATATGTGGTCAAGTGTGGGCTGTGATATATTATTTGGTCAAGTCGGGCGACTAGGAGGAAACTATCCAGTCACTTGAAGGAAAATCCCATTGAAGATGGGTCTAAAATATATCGTCTACCATATTTTCCCAACTCTGGTGTATATGGGCGCTATATATAATCTGAACCGATTTTGACAAAATTTGACATAAAATTTCACGTAAATGGGAGTATAACTCTGACCCCCGTGGTCATTTGAGTGTAAATCGAGCGAAAGATATATATGGGAGCTATACCTAAATCTGAACCGATTTCAACCAAATTTGGTACACTTACCGATACTATTAAACGTACTCCTTGTGCAAAATTTGAACTAAATCACGGCAAAACTCTGGCTTTTGAGGCCATATAAGTGAAAATCGGACGAAAGATATATATGTGAGCTATATCTAAATCTGAACCGATTTCAATCAAGTTTACCAAGCATTGGTAGAATGTCAATTCTACTCTCTGTGCAAAATTTCACGAAAATCGGTAGTAAACTTTTGCCTCTGTTGCCATATGAGTCTAAATCGGACGAAAGATATATATGGGAGCTATATCTAAATCTGAACCGATTTAGCTGATATTTTGCAAGTTTCTCGACACTCATAAAATATTCGGATGTACTGAATTTGAAGAACATCGTTTGATAAACACGCAAATTATGACCAGATCGGCGATAAATATATATGGCAGCTATATCTAAATCTGAACCGATTTTTTTCCAAAATCAATAGCGATTGTGTCCCAAAAAACGATCCTATGCCAAATTTGAGGACGATCGGACTTAAACTGCGACCTGTACCTTGCGCACAAAAATACATGAACAGACAGACAGACGGACAGACAGACAGACAGACAGACAGACAGACGGACATCGCTAAATCGACTCAGAATTTAATTCTAAGACGATCGGTATTCTAAACGATGGGACTTTTCCTTCTTGGCGTTACATACAAATGCACAAACTTATTATACCCTGTACCACAGTAGTGGTGAAGGGTATAAATATGGGAAACATTTAAATCTGAAGCAATTTTAAGGAAACTTCGCAAAAGTTTATTTATCATTTATCGCTCGATATATATGTATTAGGATTTTAGGAAAATTAGAATCATTTTTACAACTTTTCGACTAAGCAGTGGCGATTTTACAAGGAAAATGTTGGTATTTTGACCATTTTTGTTGAAATAAGAAAAACATATATATGGGAGCTATATCTAAATCTGAACCGATTTCAACCAAATTGGGCACGCATTGCTGCAATGCTAATTCTACTCCCTGTGCAAAATTTCAACTAAATCGGTGTAAAAAATTGGCCTCTGTGGTCATATGGGTGTAAATCGGGCGAAAGCTATATATAAATCTACCGATTTCAATTAAATTTGACACGCATAGCTACAATGCTAAATCTACTCCCTGTGCAAAATTTCAACTAAATCGGAGCAAAAATTGGCCTCTGTGGTCATATGAGTGTAAATCGGGCGAAAGCTATAAATGGGAGATATATCTAAATCTGAACCGATTTCAAATTTGGCAAGCTTAGCTACAATGCTAATTCTACTCCCTGTGCAAAATTTCAACTAAATCGGAGCAAAAAATTGGCCTCTGTGGTCATATGATCTGAACCGATTTCTTCCAAAATCAATAGGGATCTATTCTGAGCCAAGAAAACATACTTGTGCCAAATTTGAAGTCGATTGGACTAAAACTGCGACCTAGAGTTTGATTACAAAAATGTGTTCACGTACAGACGGACATGACTATATCGACTCAGCCCACCCTGAGCAACATATGCACTATCTTATAATACCCTGTTCCACAGTGTGGCGCAGGGTATAACAAGTGCTTTGTCTCAATCTGACTATAGCTCATAGTCAGTGTTGCCAGGAAAAATGTTCGGTTTACCCTACAAGGACAAAAAAATTCCCTACTTTCCCATACATTCCCAAACAATTTTCCCTACAATATTTTCGTTAAATTAAAAAAAAAAATTCACAAAACAAAAATGGTTCTAAGTACGTTATTATCTTAAAACATGAAAATGCAACGTATCGATCAAAAATTTTATTTTTGTTTTATGTTAAATCTCTATAGAAATAAAATTCTGGAAAAAGTTTCTATAGGGTAGTTAAATTTTCAAGGGCCGATGTTGATTTTGAATAAAACACTAACTATTTAGAAAATTATTGTAATTTTATTTTATTATGATATATTGGTATTATTCAATTATGTATGAAACAAAATATCGGCCAAATGGGCGCCGCGACCTCGGTGGCACACCTTCATCCGATGGTCCAAATTTTCGATGACGCTGAGGCATAATGGAGGTTCTATGCCGTTAATGTGCCGAATTATCTCATCCTTTAGGTCTTGAATTGTTGCTGGCTTATCGACGTACACCTTTTCTTTCAAATAACCCCAAAGAAAAAAGTCCAACGGTGTCAAATCACATGATCTTGGCGGCCAATTGACATCGCCATTACGTGAGATAACGCGGCCATTGAATTTGTTGCGCAAAAGAGCCATTGTTGCGTTAGCTGTGTGGCATGTGGCACTGTCCTGCTGAAACCACATATCGTCCACATCCATAGCTTCCAATTCGGGCCATAAAAAGTTCGTTATCATCTCACGATAGCGAACACCATTCGCAGTAACTGCCTGACCGGCCTCATTTTGGAAAAAATACGGTGCGATGATGCCGCCAGCCCATAAACCGCACCAAACAGCCACTCTTTGTGGGTGCATTGGTTTTTCGACAATCACTCTTGGATTCTCATTCGCCCAAATGCGGCCGTTCTGTTTATTGACGAATCCACTGAGGTGAAAATGTGCCTCATCACTGAAGATGATTTTCTTCGAAAATTGATCATCCACTGTTGTCATTTCTTGGAACCATTTAACACGTTGTTGGATTGTGTATCTCTCCATGGTTCAAATTGAGTAAGTCTGAAATAGAGAAATGTCAAAGAAAATTCGGGAAAAAACTTGGCGTTTAGGTGTGGTTCACATTCAACATCGGTCCTTATAATTTAACAAATTTTTTTGAGAAATTTTTCTATAGAAAAAAAAATTTTGATAATAAATTCTATTGAAATAAAATTTTGAGAAAAAATTCCCTAGAAACAAAAATTTTGAGAAAATTGTTTATAGAAATAATATTTTGAAAGTTTTAATATATATATATATATATATATATATATATATATATATATATATATATATATATATATATATATATATATATATATATATATATATATATATATATATATATATATATATATATATATATATATATATATATATATATATATATATATATATATATATATATATATATATATATATATATATATATATATATATATATATATATATATATATATATATATATATATATATATATATATATATATATATATAAAGTTTTAACAAAAATTTCTATAGAAATATTTGTTTGGTAGATTTGTGGTAATTTGTAGTAATCTTAAAATTTTGTTAGTTTTTTGTTTTGGTACAAGTGGTAACTGTTGTTACCACACACATTAGCGTAGCTAGACAATTTTCCTAGGGGGGGGGGCTATAGCCCCACTAGCTAAAACTTTATAGACTGAACTTATAGGTTCAACTAATGTTTTATTTCATAAAGTTGAATAAAAAAATAGACATCAAAATAACTCGACAATCAATTTATAATAAAGCAACTAAAAGTACCCTACGGGAAATTGGTGCAAATTGCCACTGACGGACCTATCACAGAACTGCTACCTTTGCTCCCGTTAGCTGCAATTTTCACATTTAGTGAAATAAAATTATCAGAATAACCTTTTGTTCGACATATTTCAAAAGTTTTTTTTTTTTCATTTCGGGTTCGATTAGGAGCCCAAATTTAAAGAGATTTCTAAGAGTTTGTCCGAGACTGGTTCCTGAGGACCTGTTTATGGGTTGCTCCTGCTAAAGTGTCCCAGGACGTGTCCTTTGGGATGAGTCCAAGACGCGTCCTAAAATGTAAGTTTACTCCGTCAATGACAAACCCATGTTAAAGTGAACGGTCCTTTCCATACGTTTTGATCAGAACTGGGACTGGTCCATACACACCAGGGACTAGTCCTGTACCAGTTCTGTGGTTGATCCATTTCCCGTAGGGTAGTTCCAGAAAAATCGATAATATTTGAAAATATTCGAGGGAAAACGTTTCAAACAAGCGTTAATGCATTAAAAAAGTATAAAAATTATTTATTTGGGAAAATTTCACACAATTTTTAATTCACATTCAAAACACTGAATTCGGATCACACCTTAAGAAGTGATGCAAATTCATTGCAACGGCTGTTGAAACGGTGGACATTCGTTCTATGACAAGTTCATAATACATTCATCGCTTCTCCGCCAATTTTGTTCCACTTCCAGACCCAAAAAGAACATTTTCACTTCTTTTTTAGCGACGCTTTTTTGCAGCATTACTAAGATATTAATTTATGAAAGAATAGTTTTAATATCAATTACTATTATTTATTCAACTAAATCATAAGTTCAACCACAGCTTTATTTCATAAATATCAGACTTCTACCACAACCCAAGTAATTCGATTGTGCATGAAAGTCTTTAGTGGAACTTTGTGCGTAGTACGAGTATATACTTGTTTAATTTTTATAAAAATGTAAAATCGTAAATAGGTTTTCAAATTCTGGGGGAGGCTAAAATTTTTCTGGGGGGTCTAAGTCTATTAGAAAAAAAATTTCCCCTACTTCTAGCAACACTGGCTATAGTTGATATTGCACCTACGAGGTTAGTATGCCACTAATATTGAGCCCATTATTAAAAAAAATAGTATTATGGCCACATTTGTGCATATAAATGGGAGTTATATATAAACGTGAATCGATGTGGATGATATTTTGCAGGTTTGATGGATACCAGAGAAGGTTACCTTGTGGTAAGTTTGAATAAGATCGGTTAGTAAAAAAGGTCAGAAATAAAGTTATTAGGGGTAACATTTTGAAAAACGGGTAACATATATATGGGAGCTATATCTAAATCTGAAGCGATTTGGATGATATTTTGTAGGTTTGGTTGATATTCCAGTAGATTACTATTTGCTGAATTTGGATAAGATCGGTTAATAAATGAGGCCACTATGGTCAAAAATAAGGTTATTATACCCTTCACCTCTACTGTGGTACAGGGTATAATAAGTTTGTGCATTTGTATGTAACGCCAAGAAGGAAGAGTCTGAGACCCATCGTTTAGTATACCGATCGTCTTAGAATTAAATTCTGAGTCGATTTAGCGATGTCCGTCTGTCTGTCTGTCTGTCTGTCTGTCTGTCTGTCTGTCTGTCTGTCTGTCTGTCTGTCTGTCTATCTGTCTGTCTGTCTGTCTGTCTGTCTGTCCGTCTGTCTGTCTGTTCATGTATTAATAAATGAGGCCACTATGGTCAAAAATAAGGTTATTATACCCTTCACCACTACTGTGGTACAGGGTATAATAAGTTTGTGCATTTGTATGTAACGCCAAGAAGGAAGAGTCTGAGACCCATCGTTTAGTATACCGATCGTCTTAGAATTAAATTCTGAGTCGATTTAGCGATGTCCGTCTGTCTGTCTGTCTGTCTGTCTGTCTGTCTATCTGTCTGTCTGTCTGTCTGTCTGTCTGTCTGTCTGTCTGTCCGTCTGTCTGTCTGTTCATGTATTTTTGTGCGCAAAGTACAGGTCGCAGTTTAAGTCCGATCGTCCTCAAATTAGGCATAGGGTCGTTTTTTGGGACAAAGACAATCGCTATTGATTTTGGAAAAAATCTGTCAGATTTAGATATAGCTGCCATATATATTTATCCCCAATCTGGTCATAATTGGCGTGTTTATCAACCGATGTTCCTCAAATTCAGTACGTCCGAATAGTTCATGAGTCTCGAAAAACTTGCAAAATATCACCTAAATCGGTTCAGATTTAGATATAGCTCCCATATATATCTTTCGTCCGATTTAGACTCATGTGACCACAGAGGCCAAAGTTTACTTTCGATTTTCGTGAAATTTTGCATAAAGAGTAGAATTGATATTCTACCAATGCTTGGTAAATTTGATTGAAATCGGTTGAGATTTAGATATAGCTCCCATATATAGCTCTCGTCCGATTTAGATTCATATGACCACAGAGGCCAAAGTTTACTACCGATTTACGTGAAATTTTGCATAAAGAGTAGAATTGACATTCTACCAATGCTTGGTAAATTTGATTGAAATCGGTTTAGATTTAGATATAGCTCCCATATATATCTTTTGTCCGATTTGAACTTATATGACCTCAAAAGCCAGAGTTTTGCCGTGCTTTGGACCAAATTTTGCACAAGGAGTACGTTTAACAGTGTCGGTAAGTGTGCTAAATTTGGTTGAAATCGGTTAAGATTTAGATATAGTTCCCATATATATCTTTCGCCCGATTTATACTCAAATGGCCACGGGGGCCAAAGTTAAACTCCCATTTACGTGAAATTTTGCAGAGACAACAGAATTATTATTCTAACTATGCATGTCAAATTTAGTCGAAATCGCTTCAGATTATATATAGCTCCCATTATATGTACACCAGAGTTGGGAAAATATGGTAGACTATTTCATATTTTAGACCCATTTTCAATGGGATTTTCCTCCAATTGACTGCATAGTTCCACGGAGAATATATTTAATTTGGTTCAGAATTAGATATATTCATTCTTCCGGTTTATACAAATATGGCCAAATACCCACATTTTGCACAAAATTCTGTAATGATTTCCACATATTTTAGTCATATCATACACACTGTAATGCCAGACTTTCCACAGAACGGTTGAGTTTTAAATAAGGCTCCATGTCACCCAACTTGACCAAATAGTATATCACAACCTACACTTGACCACATATCTTGGCAAGATCTAAACAATATCCTTGTAAAATCGTCACTGCTGAGTAGCAAAAATTGTAAATGTTACTCAAATTGTCCTATATCTCGAATACATAAATATCGCCTGATAAATCGCAAATGCTCTTTTGTACAATTACATCAAAATTTCTTTCGCTTCATATTTCCCATATTTATACCCTTCACCACTACTGTGGTACAGGGTATAATAAGTTTGTGCATTTGTATGTAACGCCAAGAAGGAGTAATCACAGACCAACCTTTTAGTATACGGATCGGCTTAAAATTAAATTCTGAGTCGATTTAGCGATGTCCGTGTGTCTGTCTGTTGATGTATTTTTGTGTGCAAAGTACAGCTCGCAGTTTTAGTCCGATTGTCCTAAAATTTGGTATAGGGTCCTGTTTCGGCTCAAAGACAATCGCTATTGATTTTGGAAAAAATCGGTTCTGATTTAGATATAGCTGCCATATGTATTTTTCACCGATCTGGTCATAATTGGCCGATCTTCCTCAAATTCCGTACATCCGAATATTTTATGAATCTCGAAAAACTTGCAAAATATCAGCCAAATCGGTTCAGATTTAGATATAGCTCCCATATATATATTTTTTACCCGATTTACACTCATATGACCACAGAGCCCAACGTTTACTACCGATTTTCGATAAATTTTGCACAGAGAGTAGAATTTACATTCTCCCAAGGCTTAACTTCCTTCAAATTTTGCGCAAGGAGTATGTTTAATAGCATAGGTAAGTGTACCAAATTTGGTTCAAATCGGTTCAGATTTAGATATTGCTCCCATATAGATCTTTCGTCCGATTTGCACTTATATGGCCCCAAAAGCGAGAGTTTTGCCGTGAGTTGCTTGAAATTTTGCACAAGGGTTACGTTTAATGATACTGTTATGTGCGACAAATTTTGTTAAAATCGGTTCAGATTTACATATAGCTTCCATACATATCTTTCTGCCGATCTACACTCCTATGGCCCCAGAGGCCAATTTGTTATTCCGATTTACGCGATTTTACGATTTTTGCACAGGAAGTAGAATTATCTTTATAACTAGTGCATTAGCCGACTTAAATTTTGAGTCTATAGATTTTGTAGAAGTCTATCAAATTCTGTCCAGATCGAGGACAAACCTTTATATATAGCCCCCAACACATTTGACGGAAGTGATATGGTATCGAAAATTTAGATCTACAAAGTGGTGCAGGGTATAATATAGTCGGCCCCGCCCGATTTTAGACTTTCCTTACTTGTTAGGGGTAAATTTTTGAAAATCGGGCGCTACATAAATATGGGATCTATATCTAAATCTGAACCGATTTGGACGATATTTCGTAGGTTTGGTTGATATTACAGAAGGTTACTTCGTGCAAAATTTTAGTAAGATTGGTTGATAAATAAGGATATAATGGCCAAATTTGGAAAGATGGGGTGATACATTTATATGGGAGCTATAGATAAATCTGAACCGATCTCGATGATTTTTTGCGCATATTGCTAGTATTTTAAATGATTATAGTAAGCCAAGTTTGAGTAAGATCGGTTGATAGTTAAGAGTTTTATGGCCAAATTTGAGAAAATCGGGCGATACATATATATGAGAGCTATATGTAAATCTGAAAAAATTGAAACTCGTATTTAGACTTAGATGTAACTCTTACATAATAATATTGCCCGATTTTCCCGAATTTTGATTTATTACCCACATTAATTGAGCGATTTCCTCTTTTTATACCCTAAACCACATAGTGGTCAGTGTAGTTTGATCCGATAAGTTTGATCTGCTAAAAAATGTGCCTACCAGAAATATTGATTTTAGACCCCATAAAATATATACCGATCGACTCAGAATCACCTCCTGAGTCGATTTCGTGCTTGGTCCGTCCGTCTGTCCATGTATTTGTTGTTCACAGGATTCCGGTCGCAATTATTAACCGATGAGGAATTCGGTACAGGTTGTTTTTTTGGCACAAGGACGAACGCTATTGAATTTGGAAGAAATCGGATCAAATTTAGATATAGCTCCCATATATATGTATCGCCCGATTTCGACAAATGGGGTCACGTTGCGCGTTTTTGCAAACGGATCGTCGTCAAATTTGGCACGAAATAATCTTTTGCATCACTCTTTAAGTCTGCAAAAAAATTATCGAAATCGGTTCAGATTTCGATATAGCTCTCATATATATGTATCGCCCGATTTTGCCAAATTAGTTTATAAAACCCTTATTTATCAACCGATTGGCTAAATGTAATCTTCTACAGCACTAACTGTATGTGTACAATTTCATCGAAATCGGTTCAGATTTAGATATAGCTCCCATATATTTGTATCACCCGATTATGCCAAATTTGACCATACTCAGCAAATAATACTTCAGCAGTAAGAGTTTAGTTGCGCTACAATAAAGTAGGCAGTGCATCCACACTGCATGAATCGGCGGCAATAACGTAAACGAGTAATCAAACTAGTTTATGATCATTCGTTTACGTTATTGCAACCAATTCATGCGGTATAGAGGCGTGAAAAGTAATGCTGTGTTCCTTCACGCCAACAATGCTATACTCATCATTATTTATCATTTCTGAGCAATATTTCTATTAAAATGAGCAATTATATCAACACTATGTAGAAGCTGCTCTAAATCGGGACATCGCCCACAAAAATCAGCGCTGATTCGGTTGTTTTGTAAGCAGTTGGTACTGCCTCTCTCCCTTACAATACTGCTGAAATAGTGCTCCATTTTATGCTGGGTAATAACCTTATTTTTGACCATAGAGGCCTCATTTATTAACTGATCGTACTCAAATTTTGCACAAGGTAACCGTAAATACGATCGGCTAGTATATCAAAATTAGAAACTTTGATATACTAGCCGATCTATTTAGACTTACACGTAGCTCTTACAAAATAATATTGCCCGATTTTTACAAATTTGGATTCATTGCCCAAAACTATTTGAGCGATTGCCTCTTTTTATACCCTAAACCACATAGTGGTCAGGGTATAATAAGTTTGATCTGCCAAAAAATGTGCCTACCAGAAATATTGATTTTAGACCCCATAAAATATATACCGATCGACTCAGAATCACCTCCTGGCTCGATTTAGTCGATGTATCGCCCGATTTCGACAAATTCCGTCAGGTCAGGTTCCGCTGTTTTACAAACGGATCTTCATCAAATTTGGTACAAAGTAATGTTTTTCATCACCATTCAAGTGTACAAAATTTCATCGAAATCGGTTCAGATATAGATATAGCTCCCATATATATTTATCGCCCGATTTTCAAAAATCTGGCCAATAAGCCCTTATTTATCAACCAATCTTACTCAAACTTGGTTTACTATAATATACTATAGTACTTACAATGTGTGCAAAAAATTATCGAAATCGGTTCAGATTTAGATATAGCTACAATATATATGTATCGCCCGATTTTTCCAAATTTGGCTATAAAACCCCTATTTATCAACCGATAGTACTCAAAGTTGGTTGAATGTAAACTTCTAAATATAGCACTAACTATATGTGCGCAATTTCATTGAAATCGGTTCAGATTTAGATATAGCTCCCATATATATGTATCGTCCGATTTTTCCAAATTGGGACATAAAACACCTATTTATTAACCGATCTTACTCAAAGTTTGCTAGATTTAGTCTTCTTTAGTACTAACTGTATGTGCAAAATTTCATCGAAATCGGTTGAGATTTAGATTTAGAAAATCTTGTCAAAAATGTACTACTGTAAAAAACTTTTTCTTCTTAAGATTTTATCTTTATTTTATATAGAAATTTATTTATAGCAATTTTTCGAAAATTTTATTTCTATAGAGATTTAATCTACCAAAACATTAAGTAGTCTACAAATCTACCAAGCAGAAAAAACACATAGAACCATTTTTGTTTTTTAAAGTTTTTTTTTTTTAAATTTAACGAATAATATTGTAGGGCAAATTTTTTTGGAATGTAGGGAAAGTTGGGAACTTGTTTTTTCTTGTAGGGTAAACCGAAAATTTTCCCTGGCAACACTGACTATAGCTCCTAATATCAAACATTTCCGTTCAGTTTGAGACAGAGCACCCATAAACATGTACCCCTTAATTATACCCTCCACCATAGGATGGGGGGTATATTAACTTTGCCATTCCGTTTGTAACACATCGAAATATTGCTCTAAGACCCCATAAAGTATATATAATCTGGGCCGTGGTGAAATTCTTTGTCGATCTAAGCATGTCCGTCCGTCCGTCTGTTGAAATCACGCTAACTTCCGAACGAAAAAGCTATCGACTTGAAACTTGGCACAAGTAGTTGTTATTGTACAGGTCGGATGGTATTGCAAATGTCCCATATCGGACCACTATTACGTATAGCCCCCATATAAACCGACGCTCAGATTTGGCATGCGGAGCCGATCCGGTCCGGTTGAAATTTGGTACATGGTGTTGGTATATGGTATCTAACAACCATGCTAAAATTGGTCCACATCGGTCCATAATTATATATAGCCCCCATATAAACGGACCCTCAGATTTGGTTTGCGGAGCCTCTAAGAGAAGCATATTTCATCCGATCCGGCTGAAATTTGGTACATGGTATTGGTATATGGTATCTAACAACCATGCTAAAATTGGTCCACATCGGTCCATAATTATATATAGCCCCTATATAAACCGGTCCCCAGATTTGGCTTGCGGAGCCTCTAAGAGAAGCAAATTTCATCCGATCGGGTTGAAATTTGGAACATGGTGTTAGTATATGGTCCCTAACAACCGTGGCAGAATTGGTCCATATCGGTCCATAATTATATATAGCCCCCATATAAACCGTTCTCCAGATTTGACCTCCGGAGCCTCTTGCAGGAGAAAAATGTATCGGATCCGGTTCAAATTTGGAACGTGGTGTTAGTATATGGCCGCTAACAACCATACCAAATTGGCCCTATAGTTATATATAGCCGATCCCCAATCACACAAAAATTGCTCCATATCGGTTCATAATCATGGTTGCCACTCGAGCCAAAAATAATCTACCAAAATTTTATTTCTACAGAAAATTTTGTCAAAATTTTATTTCTATCGAAATTTTTTTTAAAATGTTATTTCTATATAAAATTTTGTTAAAATTTCATTTCTATAGAACATTTTGTCAAATCTTTGTTTCTATAGAAAATTTTGTCAAAATTTTATTTCTATAGAAAATTCGATTGTGGATGGCAGTGTTTAGAAGAAGTTTCTACGCAATCCATGGTGGAGGGTATATAAGCTTCGGCGTGGCCGAACTTACGGCCATATATACTTGCTTTTTTTTTTTAAATATGGAACTGCAATTTATCTCACAAAACCTATATCAATGTTACCCCACAAATACTTATGTTTACTAATTCAGTAGGGTGGTTTAGGGTATGATATAGTCGGCCCCGCCCGACTTTCTACTTTACTCACTTGTTCGAATATGATCGAACAAGTGTGTACTTATACCAGCAAAGAGGACCGTTTCCTTAAAACTTTGCGAAGAGGGTACCATTAACCGATATTTCGACTTTTTTCTAAAAGTGGAACGACTGTATTGGTCTACACTGTGGTGAAGGGTATAATATAACCGGTTCCACCCTTCGTTAGAATTTCCTTACTTCTTTTACCAAAAAAAAAAATATCCATTAATTGCTGACTACTTACTTACGTTTATTCCATACCATTTCGTTTCAGCTTGTTTCGAGGAAAGTGAAGATCTACCCTGTTTCCACACCGGCATGGATGTCCTGAATAAATACAGCTTTGATGAAAAAAATCTCTACATTAATCTTTTGGCCATGTTTGGCATTTACATTGGCTTCCACATTTTGGGTTACTATTGCCTTTGGCGGAGGGCACGTAGAATTTAAGAATTTCCTACGATGGTCTTTAAATTTTTATTTATGTATGCATTTTTTTGTTACACCGAATAAGAGCTATCGTCCAGGGGGTGATGAACATTCAGCAGTTGGCAAAGAATGTTGGGAAAAATTTGTTGCTTCCCCTATCCCTTGTTCATTGGTTATGGGTCTTGGTCCCGATGTTTTATCACTCCAATGGCTGGTGGCATTTTATTGTGGTATAGGCAAATAAGACTCTTTTTCTTCTTAAGAAATGTACAAAATATGCTATTTGTTTGTTGGTGTTTAATTTATAGCAGACATTTATTATAGAGTATATCAAAATAAATTTTCCTGGACACATTTGCTTCTATTACCCTGCTCATGACAGGCAGTTTGTTTTTCTTTTGTTGCTGTGTTAGTTCACCTGAATATTAATATTCATCCAGGTTTCAACTATGGAGAAATATTATATAGACATAAATGTTGTTAATAGAGTCGATGGGAATGTAGGTATACAACCATAAAATATATATAAATAAACAAGTGAGTAAGACAGAAAATCGGGCGGGCCGACTATATCATACCCTAAACCACCCTTACTGAATAAGTAAACATTGTTTGTGTGGTATCAATGGTATAGGTTTTGGGAAAAACCGCATTTCCACATTTAAGAACATTAAGGGGTACATGGGAGTTTTATCACAATCTGAACAGAAATGTCTGATATTAGGAGCTATAGTTGATTCTGAACCTACAGAGTTAGTATGCCACTAATATTGAGACCATTATTAAAAAAAGATAAAATCGGTCAATTAGTATGGGTAATAAAGCCAAATTTCTGAAAATAGGATAATAGATTTATGTAAGTGCTACATGTAAGTCTAAATATGATCAGCTCATACATGTACATTTGAAATTTGAGCAACATTGGTTAATAAATAAGAGTATTATGGCCAAATTTGGGTAAATCGATCGATGCATATATATGGGAGCTATATCCAAATCTGAACCGATTTCGATGATATTTCCCAGATTTGGTTTATACCACAGAAGGTTACCTTGTGCTAAATTAGAGTAAGATCGGGTACTAAATAAGGCTATTATGGTCAGAAATAAATTTGTAAGGTGTAATTTTTTCAAAAACGGGCGATACATATATAAGGGAGCTATACCTAAATCTGAACCGATTTGGATTATATTTTGCAGGTTTTGTTGATATTACAATACATTACCTTGTGCTAAATTTGAGTAAAATCGGTTTATAAATGAGGCCACTACGGTGAAAAATAAGGTTATAAGGGCAATTTTTTGAAAATAGGCCGATACATATATATGGGAGCTATATCTAACCGATTTCGATGACATTTGGCACACTTAAAGGGTGGTCTATTGGATTACTTTGTGGCAAACTTGACGCCGATCGGTTAGTAAATGAACGCAATCTGACCCCATTTATAGAAATCGAGCGATACATATATATGGGAACTATATCTAAATTTGATCCGATTTTTGCCAAATTCAATAGCGTTTGTCCTCGTACCAAAAAAAAAACGCCGCATACCAAATTTTATTAAAAAAAACGCCGCATACCAAATTTTATTAAAATCGGTTAATAATTGCGACCGGAATCCTGCGAACAACAAATACATGGACGGACGCACGGACGGACACCAAGCGCTAGATCGACTCAGGAGGTGATGCTGAGTTGATCGGTATATATTTTATGGGGTCTAAAGTCAATATTTCTGAATCAAATATAACAGTTACCTTTGAAAACTCTTCTTCGTAGCGTGTTACTTGATAATATATAGCGGGTTACTTGATAATGTATGGAATATATAGAAATGATTAAATAACGCCTTGATTTGAAATCTAAAATCTATAGATTTGGAAATTTTACTTTCAGTTTCAAGCATTCACCGTGGTGCAATGGTTAGCATGCCCGCCTTGCATACACAAGGTCGTGGGTTCGATTCCTGCTTCGACCGAATACCAAAAAGTTTTTCAGCGGTGGATTATCCCACCTCAGTAATGCTGGTGACATTTCTGAGGGTTTCAAAGCTTCTCTAAGTGGTTTCACTGCAATGTGGAACGCCGTTCGAACTCGGATATAAAAAGGAGGTCCCTTGTCATTGAGCTTAACATGGAATCGGGCAGCACTCAGTGATAAGGAAGAAGTTCACCAATGTGGTATCACAATGGACTGAATAGTCTAAGTGAGCCTGATACATCGGGCTGCCACCTAACCTAACCTATCCTAATACACGCTATTTTCGGCTCTCATATTTAAGGTCCTAAAATACCTGTAGACTTCTCATTTCAGGCAAATTGGATAAAAACTACGGATTGTAGAAGCCTAAAAAATAAAATCATTTCTTGTACATCTATTTGTATTCCTAAAAACCTCCAGATTTTCGATTTCAGGCAAAGTGGACAACAATTAAGGTTTCTAGAAGCCCAAAAGTAATATCGGTCTATCTGATGGCTATATCAAAACATGGACCTATACTCACCATTTTCGGCATACCTAAAATACCTCTAGATTTCCAATTTGAGGCAAGTTGGATAAAAACTACGGTTTCTATAAGCCCATGAATAAAATCTGGAGATCGGTCTATATGGGGGCTATATAAAAACATGGACCGATACTCACCATTTTCGGCACACCTCTTTATTGTTCTAAAATACCTCTAGATTTCCAATTTCCGGCAAATTGTATAAAAACTACGGATTCTATAAGCCCAAGACTCCAAATCGGGAAATCGGTCTATATGGGGGATATACCAAAACCTGGATCGATACTCACCATTTTTAGCACACCTCTTTATGGTGCTAAAATACCTCTAGATTTCAATTTTCAGGCGAATTGGATAGAAACTATCGATTCTAGAAGCCCTAGATATATAATTGGGAGATCGGTCTATATGGGGGCTATACCAAAACATGGACCGATACTCACCATTTTTGGTACACCTCTTTGTGGTCATAAAATACCTCTAGATTTCCAATTTCAGGCAAATTGGATAAAAACTAAAGTTTTTATAAGCCCAAGACCCCAAATCGGGAGGTCGGTTTATATGGGGACTATATCAAAACTTGGACCGATATAGCCCATGTTCGAACTTGACCTGCCTGCAGACAAAAGGCGGTTTTTGTGCAAAATTTCAACACGATTGCTTTATTATTGAAGACTGTAGCGTGATTACAACAGACAGACAGACAGACAGCCAGACAGACAAACGGACATGGCTATATCGTCTTAGAATTTCTTCCTGATCAAGAATATATATACTTTATATAGTCGGAAATCGATATTTCGATGTGCTACAAACGGAATGACAAGCTTATTATACGCCCGTCACCATTCTATGGTAGTGGGTATAAAAAACCGTTGACATAACCTTACCAGCCGATTGAATTGTTTTTGCCTTCTTTGGTGCACTTCCTCCAGATTCAGTCCATTGTTTGGATTGTTTTTTTGTCTCTGGAGTATAGTGGTGGATCCATGTCTCATCAACAGTTATGAAACGACGCTTAAAATCCATTTTATTTCGCTCTTATGCGTTTTTGATCGACTGTTAACAAATGCGGCACCCATTTTGCAGAAAGCTTTTTCATCTGTAGCTCTTCATGCAAAATTAAATGGACTCGATAATTTGAGATTCTCATGATATTAGCAATTTCACGCACGTTTATTCGTCGATCATTTAATACCATATCATACACGTTGGCCACAATTTCTGTTGTTGTTGCTGTTTTTGGACGTCCACTAGGCTAAGAAGTTTCCGAACTGCCCTCGTAGTTGTGGTTCTGAAAAACCTACAGAATTTAGACCTCAAATCGGAGGGCGGGTTTATAAGGGGGATATATCAAAATCTATACCGATACGCAATTTATTCGGAACACCTATTTATGGTCCTCATAAACCTCTAGATTTCGAATTTCAGGCAAATTGTTTTTTTAGAAGCTCAAGAAGTAAAATCGGGAGATCGGGCTATATGGGGGCTATAGAAAACCATAGACCAATACACACCATATTCGGCACACCTGTTTGTGGTCCTAACATACCTTTAGATTTATAATTTCAGGAAAATCGGATTGAAAATACGGTTTCTAGAAGCCCAAGAAGTACAATTGGGAGATCGGTCTATATGGGGACTATACCAAAACATGGACCGATAGACACCATTATCGGCACACTTATTTATGGTCCCAAAATACCTCTAGATTTCCAATTTCAGGCAAATCGAATAGAAAATACGGTTTCTAGAAGCCCAAGACCCCAAAGCGGGGGGTCGGTTTATACGGGTGCTATAACAAAACATGGACCGATATAGCCCATCTTCGAACTTGACCTGCTTGGAGACAAAAAACGAGTTTGTGCAAAAATTATGCAAGATAGCTTTATTATCAACAACAAACCCAGCTTCAACTACCGGTCGAAGAATTTTTCAAAGAGAAACAAGTATATGCGGCCGTAAGTTCGGCCAGGACGATTCTTATGTACACACAAAAAATGTTTTTCTGATTCAATCACCAAATTAATTGATCCAATTAATTTTTTAATTGAAATGTCTTCAATCACGAAAATGATACTATCAATGACAGTTTTAATTGGGCATAGAAAAAATTCTTGATTAAAAAATTAATTGATTTTTTTCAGCAAATTTCAATTAATTTTTTAATTGATTCCATTAAAAATTTAATTGATGTTGATTGCAAAACTCAATTAATTCATTAATTAAGTAAAAAATGTAACTATTTTTAATTACTTTCTGACTTCGCTTAGAGTTTTTATTTTGATTAACAAGTGATTGTTTGAAATACATTTTTAATTAAAAATTAAAAAAAAAATCAGCACTTTTTTTAACTGAATTAGTCTTCCGAATTTGATTAAAAAGTTAATTGTATCAATTAATTTTTTAATTACTTGGGTTGCGGTAACACTTGCCGATGGCAAGGTATTTTAAAACTTCTTAACACCGTGTTCTCAATTGTAAGTTAGTCCATACGGGGTATATATTAAACAAAAAAGGCCGATTAAATACGTAAATAATTGAGTTTGACAAAATTTTCTATAGCAATAAAATTTGACAAAATTTTCTATAGAAATAAAATGTTGACAAAATTTTCTATTGCAATAAAATTTTTGACAAAATTTTGTATAGTAATAAAGTTTTGAAAAAATTTTCTATAGTAATACAACTTTGACAAAATTTTCTATAGAAATAAAATTTTGGTAGATTATTTTTTGGGATCGGCTATATATAACTATAGAAAGATATGGGCCAATTTTGGCATGGTTGTTAGCGGCTATATACTAGCGCAATGTACCAAATTTCACCATGTACCAAATTTCAACCGGTTCGGATGAATTTTGCTCTTCCAATAGCTCCGGAGGTCAAATCTGGGGATCGGTTTAAATGGGGGTTTTATATGATTAAGACAGGTATCGACCAATTTTTGCATGGTTGTCAGAGACCACATGCTAACGCCACTTACCAAATTTCAACCGAATCGGATGAATTTTGCTCATGCATGAGGCTCCGGAGGTCAAATCTGGAGAACCGATATGTACCAATGGTTGCATGGTTGTTAAAGACCATATACTAATACCATGTACCAAATTTCAGCCGGATCGGATGAAATTTGCTTAATTTAGAGGCTCCGCAAGCCAAATCTGGGGATCGGTTTATATGGGGACTATATATAATTATTGACCGATTTGGACCAATTTTTGCATGGTTGTGAGAAACCATATACTAAGACCATGTACCAAATTTCAACCGGATCGGATGAATTTTGCTCCTCCAAGAGGCTCCGCATGCCAAATCTGACTTTATATGGGGGCTATACGTAATAGTGGTTCGATATGGCCCATTTGCAATACCATCCGACCTACATCTATAACAACTACTTCTACCAAGTTTCAAGTCGATAGCTTGTTTCGTTCGGAAGTTAGCATGATTTCAAAAGACGGACGGACATGCTTAGATCGACTCAGAATTTCACCACGACCCAGAATATATATACTTTATGGGGTCTTAACATAGAGCAATATTTCGATGTGTTACAAACGGAATGACAAAGTTAATATACCCCCCCCCCCCCCATCCTATGGTGGAGAGTATAAAAATTAGATAATAAGAAAATAAAAGTGTAACAACAAATATTGATAAATATAAAAGAATTAAATTGAATTAACCCACCGTATCATAGTGTAGACTGTAGGCAACATACCGTTCGAATGCCTTAAAATTAATAGAAATAACTTCTTTAGCTCAATCACGCACTGTATCCCGTGGTTTACATACTGAGCTAATAAACTTGTAAAACTAGAACAATTAGGTTGCACTACTTGCTGGAAATTGACATTTCTTTATTGACTATTGGTATTTACGAAAAAGTGCCGGTTTGCTGTGACTTCAAAAAATAATAAAAAATTGTTGTGTGTAATCTTGGTAAATTGGAGAAGTAAGTGTTTCAGCTTTATTATAGAATGTTCGTTTTGAAAAATTTTTATGGTTTTTTTTTTGTTTTTGGTGGCAAATAATGTTTGGCAACACACCCAATTTGTGGGGGTTTCTCTTCAAATAATAAAAATAAATGAAAATTTACAAATACGTGTATTTTATTTTTTTGTTATCATCTCCAATACAAAAAATCATACAAATCGGAGTTCATGAGTTATAGAGGGTTTAGAAGTTTTTTTTTTTTTAATTTCTTCATTCAAATGAACTTCCAATCCACTTTAACCTAACCTTTTAAAAAATATGTGATTAATCAATAACTCAGTAAGTAAAAAAGTAGGATTTGAAAAGAAAAATGTATAAGATTCATTTTATTCGTCTCAGTATTTACAGCTTACCTTATTCACCACATTTACATTATAGAGAAAACAATTTTTTATGGTCTTCATATAAGTTTTTATTTGAATTTTCTCCACGACAATTAAAATAGTCAGCAACATTTAATGTATGTGTCATATACTTTTGGTAAATTTGTTGGTTTATTTTTATTTAATTATTTTTATTCTTTTTAATATTTGTATGAGATTATATAAATAAAGAAAATAACTTAGATCATAATGAAATGTTTAAGGCAATTTAGATTAATAATTAAGTAATGATCTTAATATATTGGCGATTACTCTTTGAGTAAATGTTCTTATGAAAAGTACCTTTTACTACCAATGTTATTTTTAACTGAAAAGAAATTTTTTTAATATTAAAAACAATATAACGACGTATTACATATTATTTATATAATGATAAGCATAGACTTCTGCTATATGCAAATATAACAAGTAAGGAAAGTCTAAAGTCGGGCGGGGCCGACTTTATTATACCCTGCACCACTTTGTAGATCTAAATTTTCGATACCATATCACATCCGTCAAATGTGTTGGGGGCTATATATAAAGGTTTGTCCCAAATACATACATTTAAATATCACTCGATCTGGACAGAATTTGGTAGACTTCTACAAAATCTATAGACTCAAAATTTAAGTCGGCTAATGTACTAGGGTGGAACACAATGTTAGTAAAAAAATATGGGAAACATTTAAATCTGAAGCATTTTTAAGGAAACTTCGCCAAAGTTTATTTATGATTTATTGCTCGATATATATGTATTAGAAGTTTAGGTAAATAAGAGTCATTTTTACAACTTTTCGACTAAGCAGTGGCGATTTTACAAGGAAAATGTTGGTATTTTGACCATTTTTGTCGAAATCAGAAAAACATATATATGGGAGCTATATCTAAATCTGAACCGATTTCAACCAAATTTGGCTCGCATAGCAACAATGCTAATTCTACTCCCTGTGCAAAATTTCAACTAAATCGGAGTTAAAAATTCGTCTCTGTTTTCATATGAGTGTAAATCGGGCGAAGGCTATATATGGGATATATATCTAAATCTGAACCGATTTCAACCAAATTTGGCACACATAGCTACAATGCTAATTCTACTCCCATATTAGTCCATATCGGGCGAAAGATATATATTGGAGCTATATCTAAATCTGAACCGATTTCAATCAAATTTTGCACACTTGACTATACGACTAAGTGTTATGTTTGTACAAAATTTCAAGCAAATCGGTATAAAACTCTGGCTGCTGGGTCCATATTAGTGCATATCGGTCGAAAGATATATATGGGAGCTATATCTAAATCTGAACCGATTTCACACTTGACTATACTACTAATTGTACTCCTAGTGCAAAATTTCAACCAAATTCGGCCAAAAATCTGGCTTCTGGGGCCATATAAGTCCATATCGCGCGAAAGATATATATGGGAGCTATATCTAAATCTGAACCCATTTCAATCAAATTTTGCACACTTGACTATACGACTAAGTGTTATGTTTGTACAAAATTTCAAGCAAATCGGTATAAAACTCTGGTTGCTGGGTCCATATTAGTGCATATCGGTCGAAAGATATATATGGGAGCTATATCTAAATCTGAATCGATTTCTTCCAAAATCAATAGGGTTCTATTCTGAGCCAAAACACATACATGTGCCAAATTTGAAGGCGATTGGACTTAAATTGCGACCTAGACTTTGATCACAAAAATGTGTTCACAGACAGACGGACGGACGGACGGACAGACGGACATGGTTATATCGACTCAGGGACCCACCCTGAGCATTATTGCCAAAGACACTATGTGTCTATCTCGTCTCCTTCTGTGTGTTACAAACTTATGCACTAACTTATAATACCCTGTTCCACAGTGTGGCGCAGGGTATAAATATGGGAAATATAAAGCGAGAGAAATTTTAATGCAATTGTACAAAAGAGATTTCTGATTTTTCAGGCGATACATATGTATTAGAGATATAGGACAATTAGAGTAATATTTACAATTTTTGCTACTCAGCAGTGGCGATTTTACAAGGATATTGTTAGATCTCGCCAAGATATGTGGTCAAGTGTGGGTTGTGATATATTATTTGGTCTAGTCGGGCGACTTGGAGCCTTATTTAAAACTCATCCGTTCTGTGGAAATTTTGGCATTGCAGTGTGTAGGATATGGCTAAGATATGGGGAAATCATCACAGAATTTTGTGTAAAGTGTGAGAATTTTGGCCATATTTGTATTGTCTGAGGAAACTATCCAGTCAATTGGAGGAAAATCCCATTGAAAATGGGTCTAACATATGAAACAGACTACCATATTTCCCCAACTCTTGTGTACGTATATATGGGAGCTATATACAATCTGAACCAATTTTGACTACATTTGACATGCATAGTTAGAATAATAATTCTGCTACACCCTCACAAAAAATCGCTTCTGTAACATATACTCCCAAACATATTTTGCTTCAAGCATATACATTTTTGGGTATTGCCCAAACATTTATATGTTTGATCTCTACCAATATATAATATGTTTGAAAGCATATTGGTCTAAACAATATATGTTTGGGTAGTCTAAGCTCCAAACATTTTGTATTTTTGCATCCAAATTCAATAATGTTGTCTTCCAAAAAACAATATGTTATTATGTGACCATATAATATGTTTGGAAGCATTTTGCACCCAAAAATATTATATGCTTAAAAAAATTCTCCCAAACAATATTGGGCTCAAAATTTTATTTATTTATTTATATATTTACAATCATAATGAATTATGAAAATAAACAGGTAATATAGGTGCTAACAACATAGGTTTTTGACCTGAATGCTCAAATTTTTGTTTCTGCCCAATTGTATATTCCCCGACATCTTTCTCACTTCCACGAGATTTTTTAGTTCTTAGCACCTTTTTCTGTAATACAAACATTGTAGAAGAAATTATTCAATTGTATGGTTTTTATACCCACCACCATAGAATGGTGACGGGGGTATAATAAGTTTGTCATTCCGTTTGTAACACATCGAAATATCGATTTCCGACTATATAAAGTATATATTCTTGATCAGGGAGAAATTCTAAGACGATATAACGATGTCCGTCTGTCCGTCTGTCTGTCTGTCTGTCTGTTGTAATCACGCTGCAGTCTTCAATAATGAAGCAATCGTGCTGAAATTTTGCCCAAACTCGTCTTTTGTCTGCAGGCAGGTCAAGTTCGAAGATGGGCTATATCGGTCCAGGTTTTGATATAGCCCCCATATAAACCGACCTCCCGATTTGGGGTCTTGGGTTTATAGAAATCGTAGTTTTTATCCAATTTGCCTGAAATTGGAAATCTAGAGGTATTGTAGGACCACAAATACGTGTGCCGAAAATTGTGAGTATCGATCCATATTTTGGTATAGCCCCCATATAGACCGATCTCCCGATTTTATTTCTTGGGCTTATAGAAACTGCAGTTTTTATCCAATTTGCCTGAAATTTGAAATCTGGAGGTATTTTATGACCATAAAGAGGTGTGCCAAAAATGGTGATTATCGGTCCATGTTTTGGTATAGCCCCCATATAGACCGATCTCCCGATTTTATTTCTTGGGCTTATAGAAACCGCAGTTTTTATTCAATTTATCTGAAATTGGAAATCTAGAGGTATTGTAGGACCACAAATACGTGTGCCAAAAATTGTGAGTATCGATCCATTTTTTGGTATAGCCCCCATATAGACCGATCTACCGATTTTACTTCTTGGGCTTATAGAAATCGTAGTTTTTATCCAATTTGCCTGAAATTTCAAATCTATAGGTATTTTATGACCATAAAGAGGTGTGCCAAAAATGGTGAGTATCGGTCCATATTTTGGTATAGCCCCCATATAGACCGATCTCCCGATTTTACTTCTTGGGCTTATAGAAACCGCAGTTTTTATTCAATTTACCTGAAATTGGAAATCTAGAGGTATTGTAGGACCAGAAATACGTGTGCCAAAAATTGTGAGTATCAGTCCATATTTTGGTATAGCCCCCATATAGACCGATCCCCCGATTTTACTTCTTGGGGTTATAGAAACCGCAGTTTTTATCCAATTTATCTGAATTTGGAAATCAAAAGGTACTTTAAAACCGTAAAGAGGTGTGCCAAAAATGGTGAACATCGGTCCATGTTTTGGTATGGTGCCCATATAAACCGACCTCCCGATTTGGGGTCTTGGGCTTATAGAAACCGTAGTTTTTATCCAATTTGCCTGAAATTGGAAATCTAGATGTATTTTAGGACCATAAATAGGTGTGCCGAAAATGATGAGTATCAGTCTATATTTTGGTATAGCCCCCATATAGACCGATTTCCCGATTTTACTTCTTGGGCTTCTAGAATCCAAAGATTTTATCCAATTTGCCTGAAATTGGAAATCTAGAGGTATTTTCGGGCCATAAAGAGGTGTGCCGAAAACGGTGAGTATCGGTCCATATTTTAGTATAGCCCCCATAAGAACAATTTCCAGATTTAACTCCTTGGCTTTCTAGAAACCATAGTTTTTATCTGATTTTCCTAAAATTCTAAATATTCTGGTATTTGAGGCTCACAAAAACGTGTATCGGATTAAGTTTTTATCGGTCCATTTGGTAATGCCTCCATATAGACCGACTTCACTTCTTGAGGGTGTAGAAGGCCAACTGATCATGAAAATTGCTTGAAACTCAATGTAAAATTTCCAAATTTTACTTCTCGGGTGAAAATCTACAGATTTAAGATTTCAAATCAAGACGTTATTTTATAATTTTCTTGCACACTTACAAGAGATGTTAATAATTCCTCTAAAACTCAAACAAAAATGGTTCTTGTAAATCTAGAATCTGATATAGTCTTCATAGGTGAAATCTTTAAATTTATCTTCCGGAAGTGTCCTCAAGCCCTCCTGAAATTTCAAAGGAAACCCTAATATTTGGTTCATGGTGGTGGGTATTTAAGATTCGGCCCGGCCGAACTTACTGCTGTATGTACTTGTTTTATTTTAATTTTACCTTTTGCCGGACGGGGATTTGAACAGCGGACCACACAGTTTGTAAGGATCAAAGAAGTAGCTGATCAGTTGCCCAAGGAAAAATAAAATGTTAATTTTGTAATAACAAGCAACAACCACCAACTTAATTCAATATCGCTCCCTGTTAAATAGCGCTCCAAGCTACTAAACACATATATGTTTATAGGCTATTTCTAAATTAATATATGTTTGCATCCAAGCATATTATATTTACAAACATTTTATGTCCCAAACATAATATGTTCTAACATATTAACATATATGTCCCAAACATGTTATGCTAGTTTATGAACATTATATGCTTGCACTCAAAAACATTGTGTTTAAAAATTTGTGTTCCAAACATATAATGTTTATAGCCAAACATATGAAAAACAGTATTTTTCATCCGTGTATCTATGCGAAATTTCACGTAAATGGGAGTATAACTTTGGCCCCCCATGGTCATATGAGTGCAAATCGGACGGGAGATATATATGGGAGCCATATCTAAATCTGAACCGATTTCAATCAAATTTGCCACAATTACCTATACTACTAAACGTACTCCTTGTGCGAAATTTGAAGCAAATCACGGCAAAACCCTGGAATTTGAGGCCATATAAGTTCAAATCGGACGAAATATATATATGGGAGCTATATCTAAATCTGAATCGATTTTGACCACATTTGGCACATACAATAGTATCGTTAAAAATACCGCTTGTGCAAAATTTGAAGTAAGTCAGGGCAAAACTCTGGCTTTTGAGACCATATAAGTCCAAATCGGGCGAAAGATATATATGTGAGCTATATCTAAATCTGAACCGATTTTAACAAAATTTGACACACTTAACGATACTATTAAACGTACCCCTTGTGCAAAATTTGAAGCAAATCACAGCAAAACTCTGGCTTTTGTGGCCATATAAGTTCAAATAGGACGAAAGATATATATGGGAGCTATATCTAAATTTGAACCGATTTCAATCAAATTTACCAAGCGGTGGTAGAATGTCAATTCTACCCTCTGTGCAAAATTTCACGAAGATCGGTGGTAAACTTTGGCCTCTGTGGTCATATGAATCTAAATCGGACGAAAGATATATATGGAAGCTATATCTAAATCTGAACCGATTTGGCTGATATTTTGCAAGATTTTCGAGATTCATAAAATGTTTGGATGTACGGTATTTTAAGAAAATCCGTTGATAAACACGCTAACTACGACCACATCGGGGATAAATATATATGGCGGCTATATCTAAATCTGAACCTATTTTTTCCAAAACCAATAGCGTTTGTCTCTGTCCCAAGAAACGGCCCTATGCCAAATTTGAGGACGATCGGACTTAAATTGCGAGCTGTACTTTGTGCACAAAATTACATATACAGACAGACGGACAGACAGACAGACAGACGGACGGACATCGCTAAATCGACTCAGAATTTAATTCTAAGCCGATCGGTATACTAAGAGATGGGTCTATGACCACTATTTCTTGGCGTTACATACAAATGCACAAACTTATTACACCCTGTACCACAGTAGGGGTGAAGGGTCTAAAAATTGGTAGTCAAAACGGCGCTGAGTACATCCGATATGCCTTCCATCATGGACTCTGCAGTAGAAAAGCTCTAATAATATAACAATATATCGTAGTTGCATGTCTGCTTGTTTTTGATGATGTTTTGGCAAACTTGTAGTAGATATTGTGCTGGACAAAGATTATAAATTGTAGGAAGATAGGAAATTAGCTACTGAGGAGATCTAACCATTTACCATAAAGGGGAAAATGTAATTTTTTTTGTTGTTGCCTAAAATTTAACATTGTTTCATTAAGAAAATTAAATTTTTCATTTAAAAAATAAAAACGAAAAACAACTAAAAGATTACAAACATGTATTAAACTGATCTGGTAAATGCAACATTTGGTATGACGCAAACCAATTTCCAAACTTCCTCAAATCTATAATCTTTGGTGTTGGACACCTGATCCTGTTTACATTGAACAAGAACCCAACAAAAACTCTCATTATCAAATAATCTTGGAGATAACCTATTTGGTAAGCAATTATATTTAAATAGAAACCTTGATTACCTTTTCAAGGCCGAGTGCTGGGCCGAATCTAAATTAGCAAGCACGACGGATCAAATTTCATATCAAAGAAAATCTTTTTCGAGCCAAATGAAACACTTTTCATTTCAAAAGGGTTTGACTTTTTTTATACCCTAAACCACATAGTGCTAATAACTTTGATCTGCCAAAAAATGTGCTTACATAAAATACCCCATATAATATATACCGATCGACTCAGAATCATAGACATACATGTAGCACATACATAAATATATGACCTTTTTGCACAAATTTTGCTTTATTACCCACACGAATTGAGCCATATCGTCTTTTTTTGTTTTAACAATGGAATCAATATTAGTGGCATATGGAATCAGTGGTATCATTGGAAATTTTTAAAAATATTCAGAGAAAGATCGAACAAAAAAGTCGCATAATGATAAAAAGTCGCTTACATTTGTGAGGTCTTTTTATTACAAAAACTTTTGCAGTCCCTTTAACATAAAAAGTTACTTTACCAACTTATTGTAACATAAAATACAGTACAAGGCATTTTATTGGCAAAAAATGCCTAGCAAAAACTTGCAACTTCTCTATTTCTCAAATGTCACATTTGAACTCTCTCTCTCTCTCTCTCTCTCTGGCACTCTTTTGGCTTCTTGGAGTAAACGAGCGACTTCCGGTAAAAATTTGTGATAATTATAAAAAAATATTTGGTACTATAACGGATCTAGTGGTTGATATGGTATGCAATAAATCAACGACCGGACATACCAAAAGACCGTGTAGGTTAGGTGTCCATTGTGATAATATAAGTGATTTACTTCTCTCTTATTAATTAGTGAGTGCTTCTATGGGTAGCCTAATGACAAGTGAACTTCTTTTTATAGCCGAGTTCAAACGGCGTTTCACAGTGCGGTGAAGTACTTAGAGAAGCTTGGAAACACTCAGTGTCCACCGCTGAAACACATTTTGCTGTTTGGTCGAAACTGGAGTTGAATCCATGACCAAGGAGGGTCATTGCACAACGGTGGCGCCCACGTGAGGCGCACGGCGATGAATTCCTATTTATAAAAAGTGTTTCTAATTGGAGCACTTCCCTTTTGTGACAAAAGTCGCATATTTTGCATATTTTAAAAAAGTTGCACAAAAAGTCGCATGACGTCAGAAAGGTTGCAAAATGCGACTAAAGTCGCTCAACGGTAACACTGTATGGAATTGCGGTTTATTTCCCAAACCTATACCAATGATACCCCGCAAACGCTTATATTTATTAATTCAGTAGGGGTGTATGGTGTATAGGAGGGTATGATATAGTCGGCCCTGTCCGACTTTCTACTTTCTTTACTTGTTTTTAAATTATAATGAAATCTTGTACAATAAATTTAACTTTGAATTCGAATTATGGTTTATTTTAATTTTTTATTTTATCTGGTGAAATTACTGTGATCGTAGTAACACATGCGCGTTTTTATTTATTTTTTAATTATGTAAATTTAAGCCAAATAGGTATTAGTTCACAAATAATTCAGCTCATTATAATATTAAATTATTACGTTGAAATATTCGTACCTATACTCGTATGTGAATAATGACCAAAAATAATATCGATTTCACAACACATTTTATTCCAATGGTGAAGGCTTTTGGAGTGTTCATATTCCAATAGAAAGGCTCAAACTAATTAGGGAGCAATAGATATTTGATACAATTTGGGAAAGAAAATATTTTCTATGAATTCAAATTCATTCATTCATTATGAGTGCATAAATAACTATGGGAAATTATAATTAATTATTCACATTATAATTAGATTTCCTACAACAGGTGTCGTTATTATGATATTCAAAGAAAAATTTAATTTTGTGAAATAAATCATGCAATGTTTGTTTCATAGTAATAAAGAAAGTAAACTGTTAAAAGTCAAATGGCACAGTTTCAAATATACGGGGAGGTGACATTTAATTGCCAAAAATTTAAATTTGGATTTTAAACGGCTAAATAGCGCATTTTTAAGACTGGTCCAAAAGAACTTCATCGGAATTGAAAACAAGTATATACGGCCTATATACTTGTTTTTTGATAAAATTTTCTATAGAAATAAAATTTTTTGTAGATTATTTTTATCGATATGGACCAATTTTTGTATGATTAGCGATCGGTTATATATAACTATAGACCGATATGGACCAATTGTTGCATGGCTGTTAGCGGCCATACACTAATGTTATGTACCAAATTTCAATCGAATGAGATGAATTTTGATCCTCCAAGAGGTTCCGGAGGTCAAATCTGGGGATCGATTTATATGAGGGCTATATATAATTATGGACCAATTCTTGTTAGAAACCATATACTAAAACCAATTACCAAATTTCAACCGGAACAGATGAATTTTGCTCCTCCACGAGGCTTCGGAGGTAAAATCCGGGGATCGGTTTATATGGGGGCTATATATAATTATGAACTTATATGGACCAATTTTTGCATGTTGGTTAGAGACCATATACTAACACCATGTACCAAATTTCAACCGGATAGGGTGAATTTTGCTCTTCCAAGGGGTTCCGGAAGTCAAATCTGGATCGGTTTATATGGGGGCTATATATAATTATGGGCCGATATGGACCAATTTTTGCATGTTTGTTAGAGAATATATCTAACACCATGTACCAAATTTCAGCCAGATCGGATGAAATATGCTTCTCTTAGAGGCTCCGCTAGCCAAATCTTTGGGTCCGTTTATAACAGGTTGGCTGATAAGTCCCCGGTCTGACACATAGATGGCGTCGCTAGTATTAAATGCATATTATTTTTATATAGTACCAACCTTCAAATGATTCGTGTCAAAATTTGACGTCTGTAAGTCAATTAGTTTGTGAGTAGAGCGTCTTTCGTGAAGCAACTTTTGTTATTGTGAAAAAAATGGGAAAAAAGGAATTTTGTGTTTTGATAAAATACTGTTTTCTGAAGGGACAAAATACAGTGGAAGCAAAAACTTGGCTTGATAATGAGTTTCCGGATTCTGCCCCAGGGAAATCAACAATAATTGATTGGTATGCAAAATCCAAGCGTGGTGAAATGAGCACGGAGGACGGTGGACGCTCGAAAGAGGTGGTTACCGACGAAAACATCAAAAAAATCCACAAAATGATTTTTAATGACCTTAAAATGAAGTTGATCGAGATAGCATACACACGAGTTTTTCCGTCGATATGTGACAATGGGTGAAACATGGCTCCATCACTACACTCCTGAGTCCAATCGACGGTCGGCTGAGTGGACAACGACCGGTGAACCGTCTACGAAGCGTGGAAAGACTCAAAAGTCCGCTGGCAAAGTAATGGCCTCTGTTTTTCGGGATGCGCATGGAATAATTTTTATCGATTATCTTGAGAAGGGAAAAACTATCAACAGTGACTATTATATGGCGTTATTGGAGCGTTTGAAGGTCGAAATCGCGGCAAACGGCCCCATATGAAGAAGAAAAAAGTGTTGTTCCACCAAGACAACGCACCGTGCCACAAGTCATTGAGAACGATGGCAAAAATTCATGAATTGGGCTTCGAATTGCTTCCCCACCCACCGTATTCTCCCCCAGCCCCCAGCGACTTTTTCTTGTTCTCAAACCTCAAAAGGATGCTCGCAGGGAAAAAATTTGGCTGCAATGAGTGATCGCCGAAACTGAGGCCTATTTTGAGGCAAAACCGAAGGAGTACTACCAAAATGGTACCAAAAATTGGAAGGTCGTTATAATCGTTGTATCGCTCTTGAAGGGAACTATGTTGAATAATAAAAACGAATTTTGACAAAAAAAAATGTGTTTTTCTTTGTTAGACCGGGGACTTATCAGCCAACCTGTTATGCGGGCTATACGTAAAAGTAGTCCGATATGGCCTATTTGTAATACCATCTGACCTACATCAATAACAACTACTTATGCCAAGTTTGAAGTCGATAGCTTGTTTCGTTCGGAAGTTAGCGCGATTTCAACAGACGGACGGTCGACTCACAATTTCATCACGACCCAGAATATATACTTTATGGGGTCTTAGAGCAATATTTCGATGTGTTACAAACGGAATGACAAAGGATGCTCTTTAAAATGTTTGTGGAATAACATCCAATTTTTTTAGCTGGGTAAAAATACATGAACAAAAGCCGGACAGACAGACGGACATCGCTAAATCGACTCATCCCAGCAAAAACTGGGTAAGCACTAGTGATTCTTTCAGTAATATCGGTAATCAAAAAGTTACTACTTGCAGTATTACATGGGATTTAAAAATAATAACTTACCTGTGTAGGCAAAAAGTGATTCTTTCATTAATACCGGTAATCAAAATCATATCTTGAGGTCCGGGTTCGTCTCTACAGTGGGCACCGTTAATAGTAGGGATAAGTAATGACAAATTACATTTCAGAAAAAAATTTCCAATAAAATATACCTTTGGTTTCTAAAGTTATATAGTACATAATTTATATTACACAATAACATCATTGAATAGATCCATGTCGCGGAGCGTTGTATAGTGTGTTGGATTGCAAAACAACAGGGGTGAGTTCGCACTTTTTGGGTATCTTTATGTTAAAGATATTATTTTTGGAGAGCTG
This sequence comes from Haematobia irritans, assembly GCF_050003625.1. NCBI lineage: Eukaryota > Metazoa > Arthropoda > Insecta > Diptera > Muscidae > Haematobia > Haematobia irritans. The sequence continues at coordinate 111,468,484 of NC_134400.1, forward strand.
GTATGCTTGCGAAGAAGTACTTATTTGTCGACTGCTGGTATGCTTGCACGGAAGTACTTTCCTCCAATGTCATGCCTGTGTGAAAGTATTACTACTGATATATGTACGAGGAAGTTGTTACCAATTTGGCGCAGGCATACTTGTACTCATACCTGGTAATAGGAGTTTTTGCTGGGATAATTTAATTGTAGGAGGATCGATATACAAAATTATGGCATTATACACAAATGCTAAAACTTGTTATACTCTGTACCACAGTAGTGATGAAGGGTATAAAAATATCTTCGATTTATATCAAATTCATGGCTTGAGGTACATGTCCGCCTTGCATACACACAAAGAAAATTTCATTAAAATTGAGACGACGAAAATTGTTCATTCATGAAAGATTTTCGTTAAGACAATGAAAATATTAATTAATAGTACGAAACGAATATTCATTCATTCATTATGGTAATGACAAATTTCGTTATATTAACGAATTTGTTTCATTGGCTCAATTTTAATGACACATTTCGTTTATATAACGAAACTTGTTCTACCAGTGTGCACAGGGTCGAGGGTTCAACCCCAGTTTCGACCAAAAACCAAAAAGTTTTTCAGCGGTGAATTATCCCATCGCAGTAATGCTGGTGACATTTCTGAGTGTTACAAAGCTTTTCTAAGTGGTTTCACTGCAATGTGGAACGTCATTCGGACTCGGCTATAAAAATGAGGTCCCTTGCCATTGAGCTTAACATAGAAGCACATAGTAATAAGAGACAATCTCATCACCGTGGTACCACAGTGGACTGAATAGTCTAAGTGAGCTTGAAATATCGGGTTGAACGATTTTCAAAAATGTGGATACATTACCCACACTAAATGAGCGATTTCCTCTTTCTATACCCACCAATATAAGAGGGGGGTATATTAACTTTGTCATTCCGTTTGTAAGACATCGAAATATTGATCTAAGACCCCATAAAGTATATTCTGGGTCGTAGTGAAATTCTGAGTCGATCTGAGCATGCCCGTCCGTCCGTCCGTCTGTTGAAATCACGCGAATTTCCGAAACAAGCTATTGACCTGAAACTGGACAAAAGTACGTGTTATTGATGTAGGTCGGATGGTATTGCAAATGGGCCATATCGGTCCACTTTTACGTATAGCCCCCATATAAACGGATCCCCTGATTTGGCTTGCGGAGCCTCTAAGAGAAGCAAATTTCATCGGATCCGGCAGAAATTTGGTACATGGTGTAAGTATAGGGTCTCTAACAACTATGCAAAAATTGGTCCACATCGGTCAATAATTATATATAGCCCCCATATAAACCTATCACCAGATTTGAACTCCGGAGCCTCTTGGAAGACCAAAATTCATCTGAATCAGTTGAAATTGGGTACGTGATGTTAATAAATATATGGCCTCAAACACCCATGCAAAAATTGGCTATATAATTATATATAGCCCCCATATAAACCGATCCCGAGATTTGGTTTTGGAGCCTCTTGGAGGAGCAAATTTCATCCGAGTCAGTTGGCCGTTAAAAACCATGCCCAACTAGGTCCATATCGGTCTATAGTTATATATAGCCCTCAGATAAATCGATCCCCAATCACCCGAAAATCGGTCCATATCAAGTTCATAATTGTATATAGCCCCCATATAAGCGACGACAATTTAGAAAACGATGTTAAGAAGTTTTAAGATACCACAACCCAAGTAATTCGATTGTGGATGACAGTCTTTCGTACATAAGGGTACATAAGATTCGGCCTGGCCGAACTTCCTGCCGTATATTCTTGTTATACCCAAACCACATAGTAACTTTGATCTGCCAAAAAATGTGCCTACCAGAAATATTGATTTTAGACCCCATAAAATATATACCTCCTGTCGATCTAGCACTTGGTGTCCGTCCGTCCGTCCGTCCATGTATTTGTTGTTCAATTATTAACCGATTTTGATGAAATTTGGTATGTGGCTGTTGTTCGGTAGAGAGACGAAACCTATTGAATTTGTTACAAATCGGATCAAATTTTGATATAGCTCCCATATATATGTATCGTCCGATTTCGACAAATGGGGTCAGATTGCGTTTATTTGCTAACCGATCGGCGTCAAATTTGCCACAAAGTAATCCAATGGACCACCCTTTAAGTGTGCCAAATGTCATTGAAATCGGTTCAGATTTAGATATAGCTCTCATATATATGTATCGCCCGATTTTCCCAAATTTGGCTATAAAACCCCTATTTATCAACCGATCTTACTCAAGTACTAAAAATATGTGCAAAAAATCATCGAAATCGGTTCAGATTTAGCTATAGCTCCCATATATATGTACCGCACGATTTTTCTAAATTTGGCTATAAAACACTTATTTATCAACCGATAGTACTCAAAGTTGGCTAAATGTAATCTTCTATAGTACTATATTATATGTGCACAATTTCATCGAAATCGGTTCAGATTTAGATATAGCTCCCATATATATGTATAGCCCGATTTTCCCAAATTTGGCCATAGAACCCTTATTTAATAACTGACCTTACTCAAAAGTGGCTAGATCGAGTCCTCTATAGTACTAACTGTATGTGCAAAATTTCATCGAAATCGGTCCAATTTTGAAAAATTTGCCCCTAATAACCGTATGTTTGAGCATAGAGGGCTTATTTCTTAAACGGATCTTACTCAAATTTAGCACAAGGTCACCTTCTGTGGTTTCAATTAAACCTGGAAAATATCATCAAAATCGGTTCAGATTTAGATATAGCTCCCATATACATACATCGCTCGATTTTCCCAAATTTGGCCATAATACTCTTATTTATTAACCAATGCCACTCAAGTTTCAAATTTGTATGTGCTATCCGATCGTATTTAGACTTACATGTAACTCTTTCAGATTGTGCCAAAACTTCCATAAAAATGTACCCCTTAACGTTCTTAAATATGGAAATGCGGTTTATCGCACAAGCCAATACCAATGCTAGCCCACAAATGCTTATGTTTACTAATTCAGTAGGGGTGGTTTAGGGTATGATATAGTCAGCCCCGCCCGACTTTCTACTTTACTTACTTGTTTTATTTAGTTATTTTTTTTTATTGAAAAATATTTGAAAAATGAAAAGTAAGAAAAACAGAATTCTTGCACTGCTATGCTTTTTTCATCACATAATAATAATAATGGAAATTAAAGAAAAAAAAAACACATTGGTTTATTAGATATCATGTTAGGATATGATGTTTGAACATCCCAAGAGTTTAACACTATTTTTTTTTAATATTTAAATTATTTTTATTTTCCATATATATTTATTTTTTACTGATGATTTGTATATTGTTTGGTTTGAGACATAAAAATCTTTGTGTATAGTTGGGTGAGTTTCATTCACTGTGACCCTTGTTACTAACATAATGTTTGTTTATTTTTTGTTTTTTTTTGTGGCTTTGTAAAAGTTTCATTTAAAATGGAGAGCTTTTGTAGACTTAACATATTTCTATATTACACATACATACATGCATTTTAGCAACACATAGAAAATCTTATGCATACATGTATACATCTGTGGTTTTAAATTAGGCTATAGTTCGTTATAAACATTCATATACATTTCATGCTAAACATTGCATACATTTACACATTTATTTATGTAGAATTATATTTTTATAAGTTTATATATTTGTTTGTTTGTTTATTTTAATCACAGAATAAACTGAAATCAGCTTTGAAAGTTTACTTGGCCAGTTTCCATATATGTGTTTAAAACATGGCTTTCTTTTTTCCTAAATATTAGATGTGTATATATGTATAATCTTTTTTATGGTTTTATTATTTATTCTATAAATATTTCTATTTGAATTATATAAAGCAACATTGATAGTTTTATGTGAAAAATAATATGTTTACTTAAAAAGATTTCCTCAAAATATTTTGTGATATTATCCATTTTTATTAATAAATAACAAACAAATATATGTACATAGGACAGGTATATTGTTGAATATTTGTTTTTTTTTGTACATATACTAAATTTCTAATGTTTTTTGTTTTTATTGAATTTATTTGTAATACTTAGACAGCCTTAAATTGACAGCATGTTTTTTGTATAAATTCTTTTTGGTTTTTATTTTGTTTGTAAATTGTTTTTCTTTTGAGTTAGCATAGCTTAGTTGAATACTGAATGTGGAACATTTTGAGTGAATTACATACAAAGAAAATTTCATTTTTCCATTAATTCTATGAAAACTTTAATATAAAATTCATTAATATAAAATTAATTACAATTCTCAACAACATTAAAGGGTGCTCTTTTATTACTTCCCAGCAAAAACCAAAAAAAATTGTAGTTTATTCCTCAAATAGTTCTTTTTAAGAGCATACAAAACAAACAAATCTTATTTTCCAAAATTTTATTTCTACAGAAAATGTTGTCTATATTTTATTTCTATAGAAAATTTTGTCATAATTTTATTTCTATAAAAAGTAATTGTATGTTTAATGAACAAATCCACAGATATTATTACGGTTTCAATGAAGTTCTAACCAGGGATCCGGAGCGGAGCAAGCCCTTTTCTTTGCCGGAGCGGGAGCGGAGCGGGAGCGGCATTTCTAAAATCCGGAGCGGAGCGGGAGCGGAGCAGGAGCGGAGCGGTTTCCAAATGAAAAACCGCTCCGCTCCGAATAAAATATTACTTGAATGAAATGTGTAACTTTGAAATTACACTGTGTAGGTAATTTCAAATTTAGCTAGTACTTAGCGTAGTGTGAGTAAACGTTTAAAATGTACGATATGTATTTTTGTACGTACGTACATTGGGGAAAACACAACGTGTTTTTTAGTAATTGTTTTCAAAAACGGCAAATGTAAAAATATATATCTAGTATGTGTTGTAAAAGTAACAACAGTACTTTCGATCAATTTCATCCCGTATTACTACAAAGATGTTTGTAATGAACGTCAAATAAATAAAATTAAACGATCTTATTTATATTTAATTTTTTAGTTTTCTACACTGAAAAAAATATTGTCGTGAAGTCAAAGATTCCATGTCCTTAGAATAAGAATGCAAATTTTGCTTAACATGGAAAACGCATTTCTCTAAAATAAAGTTTTTTATACCCATCACCATAGAATGGTGACGGGGGTATAATAAGTATGTCATTCCGTTTGTAACACATCGAAATATCGATTTCCGACTATATAAAGTATATATATTCTTGATCAGGGAGAAATTCTAAGACGATATAACGATGTCCGTCTGTCCGTCTGTCTGTCTGTAGTAATCACGCTACAGTCTTCAATAATGAAGCAATCGTGCTGAAATTTTGCACAAACTCGTCTTTTGTCTGCAGGCAGGTCAATTTCGAAGATGGGTTATATCGGTCCAGGTTTTGATATAGTCCCCATATAAACCGACCTCCCGATTTGGGCTCTTGGGCTTATAGAAATCGTATTTTTTATCCAATTTGCCTGAAATTTGAAATCTGGAGATATTTTATGACCGTAAAGAGGTGTGCCAAAAATGGTGAGTATCGGTAAATGTTTTGGTATAGCCCCCATATAGACCGATCTCCCGATTTTATTTCTTGGGCTTATAGAAACCGCAGTTTTTATTCAATTTACCTGAAATTGGAAATCTAGAGGTATTGTAGGACCACAAATACGTGTGCCAAAAATTGTAAGTATCGGTCCATATTTTGGTATAGCCCCCATATAGACCGATCTCCCGATTTTACTTCTTGGGCTTATAGAAACCGCAGTTTTTATTCAATTTACCTGAAATTGGAAATCTAGAGGTATTGTAGGACCACAAATACGTGTGCCAAAAATTGTGAGTATCGGTCCATGTTTTGGTATGGTCCCCATATAAAACGACCTCCCGATTTGGGGTCTTGGGCTTATAGAAAGCGTATTTTTTATCCAATTTGTCTGAAATTGGAAATCTAGGGGTATTTTCGGATCATAAAGAGGTGTGCTGAAAATGGTGAGTATCGGTGCATATTTTGGTATAGCCCCCATATAGACCGATTTCCCGATTTTACTTCTTGGGCTTCTAGAATCCGAAGTTTTTATCCTATTTGCCTGAAATTGGAAATCTAGAGGTATTTTCGGGTCATAAAGAGGTGTGCCGAAAACGGTGAGTAGCGGTCCATGTTTTAGTATAGCCCCCATAAGAACGATCTCCCGATTTAACTCCTTGGGTTTCTAGAAACCGTAATTTTTATCTGATTTGCCTGAAATTGTAAATATTCTGGTATTTTAGGCTCGGTCCATTTGGTAATGCCTCCATATAGACCGACTTCACTTGAATTGCTTGAAACTCAATGTAAATTTTCCAGATTTTACTTCTACTAATTTAAGATTTCAAATCAAGACGTTATTTTATAATTTTCTTGCACACTTACCAGAGATGTTTATGATTCCTCTAAAACTCAAACAAAAATGGTTCTTATAAATCCAGAATCTGATATAGTCCTCATAGGTGAAATCTTTAAATTTATCTTCGGGAAGTGTCCTCAAGTCCTCAAGCCCTCCTAAAATTTCAAAGGAAACCCTAATATTTGGTTCATGGTGGTGGGTATTAAAGGTTCGGCCCGGCCGAACTTAGTGCTGTATATACTTGTTTTCTTGTCCAAAAGGCAATAAACTTTTGAATGAAGTTGTAATGTCCTTATAATTAAGTGATTTTACTTAAAAATGTGTATCATAACATGAAAGATAAAATTTTTGAGGTAAGGTCAACGTGACTTTAATAATTAAGAAAAATTCTTTAAAATTAATAAAATTGTCTTTAAATTTGTTTCCTTTTTGCATCTTGCCTACAAAGCAAAAAATCGTTAAAAAATAAGACATGTTTTTCAACACTTTATTTTAAAGACGCTTTTTACTGGAAGTCGAGTCTTAATATGAAAAAAAAAATAACTCGTTAACTCGTTTTTAAAGGATTTTGATAACAACTGACGAAAAAATCTAAAAAAATGAAAAATTAGCATATGCTTCCTAGAATGCTTCCTTTAATGAAGTCAAAATGGATTTAATATTTCTGAAAAAATCTTCAAAATTAATAAAATATTTCAACACATTGTTTTAAAGTCATTATACCCTAAACCACATAGTGGTTAGGGTATAACAAGTTTGATCTGCCAAAAAATGTGCCTACAAGAAATATTGATTTTAGACCCCATAAAATATATACCGATCGACTCAGAATCACCTCCTGAGTCGATCTAGCGCTTGGCGTCCGTCCGTCCATCCGTCCGTCTGTCCATGTATTTGTTGTCGCAATTATTAACCGATTTTGATGAAATTTGTACAGGGAGCTTTTTGGGCACAAGGACGAACGTTATTGAATGTGGAAGAAATCGGATCAAATTTAGATATAGCTCCCATATATATGTATTGCCCGATTTCGACAAATGGGGTCACGTTGCACTTTTTTTACTAACCGATCGTCGTCAAATTTAGCACAAAATAATCTTCTGTATCACCCTTTAAGTCTGAAAATTTCATCGAAATCGGTTCAGATTTAGATATAGGTCCCATATATATGTATCGCCCGATTTTGTCAAATTAAGTCATAAAACCCTTATTTATCAACCGATCTTACTCAAAGTTGGCGAAATGTAATCTTCTATAGCACTAACTATATGTGCAATAAATCATCGAAATCGGTTCAGATTTAGCTATAGCTCCCATATATGTACCGCCCGATTTTTATACCCACCACCGTAGAATGGTGACGGGGGTATAATAAGTTTGTCATTCCGTTTGTAACACATCGAAATATCGTTTTCCGACTATATAAAGTATATATATTCTTGATCAGGGAGAAATTCTAAGACGATATAACGATGTCCGTCTGTCCGTCTGTCTGTCTGTCTGTCTGTCTGTCTGTCTGTTGTAATCACGCTACAGTCTTCAATAATGAAGCAATCGTGCTGAAATTTTGCACAAACTCGTATTTTGTCTGCAGGCAGGTCAAGTTCGAAGATGGGCTATATCGGTCCAGGTTTTGATATAGTCCCCATATAAAACGACCTCCCGATTTGGGGTTTGGGCTTATAGAAACCGTAGTTTTTATACAATTTGTCTGAAATTGGAAATCTAGAGGTATTTTAGGACCACAAAGAGGTGTGCAGAAAATGGTGAGTATCGGTCCATATTTTGGTATAGCCCCCATATAGACCGATTTCCCGATTTTACTTCTTGGGCTTCTAGAATCCGAAGTTTTTATCCTATTTGCCTGAAATTGGAAATCTAGAGGTATTGTAGGACCACAATTATGTGTGCCTAAAATTGTGAGTATCGGTCCATATTTTGGTATAGCCCCCATATAGACCGATCTCCCGATTTTACTCTTGGGCTTATAGAAACCGCAGTTTTTATTCAATTTACCTGAAATTGGAAATCTAGAGGTATTGTAGGACCACAAATACGTGCGACAAAAATTGTGAGTATCGGTCCATGTTTTGGTATGGTCCCCATATAAAACGACCTCCCGGTTTGGGGTCTTGGGTTTATAGAAACCGTAGTTTTTATCCAATTTGTCTGAAATTGGAAATCTAGAGGTATTTTAGGACCATAAAGAGGTGTGCCGAAAATGGTGAGTATCGGTCCATATTTTCGTATAGCCTCCATATAGACCGATTTCCCGATTTTACTTCTTGGGCTTCTAGAATCCGAAGTTTTTATCCTATTTGCCTGAAATTGGAAATCTAGAGGTATTTTCGGGTCATAAAGAGGTATGCCGAAAACGGCGAGTATCGGTCCATATTTTAGTATAGCCCCCTTAAGAACGATCTCCCGATTTAACTCCTTGGGTTTCTAGAAACCGTAGTTTTTATCTGATTTGCCTGAAATTGTAAATATTCAGGTATTTTAGGCTCACAAAAACGTGTATCGGATTAAGTTTTTATCGGTCAATTTGGTAATGCCTCCATATAGACCGACTTCACTTCTTGAGGGTGTAGAAAGCGCACTGATCATGAAAATTGCTTGAAACTCAATGTAAAATTTCCAGATTTTACTTCTACAGATTTAAGATTTCAAATCAAAACGTTATTTTATAATTTTCTTGCACACTTACAAGAGATGTTAATGATTCCTCTAAAACTCAAACAAAAATGGTTCTTATAAATCCAGAATCTGATATAGTCCTCATAGGTGAAATCTTTAAATTTATCTTCGGGAAGTGTCCTCAAGTCCTCAAGCCCTCCTGAAATTTCAAAGGAACCCCTAATATTTGGTTGATGGTGGTGGGTATTTAAGATTCGGCCCGGCCGAACTTACTGCTGTATATACTTGTTTCTAAATAAAATAAAACTCAATTGAACAAATAATACAATGTTTGTACTATAATTTTCTCGAAGAGGAGCGGAGCGGAGAGTGGAGCGGAGCGGAGCGAGTTTTTTTCTCGGAGCGGAGCGAGGAGCGAAGCGGTTTTTTTTTCCGGAGCGGGAGCGGAGCGGAGCGAAATAAATGGACCGCTCCGGATCCCTGGTTCTAACTCGATGTTTATCACTACGTTACAGAGTTTGCAATCAATTGGACTTTTCTATGAGCCGATTCCTTTTTAAGAAAAACCTCTTTGAAAATACTATTTTAGATTTAAGTATTTATACATACGCCATCGATCTGTAAGGGCATAGCCCAATAGATTAAAATACATAAATAAATAAATAAAATTTTGTCAAAATGTTATAACTAAAGAAAATTTTGTCAAAATTTTTTCTTAGAAAATTTTGTAAATATTTTATTCTTAGAAAATTTTGTAAAAATTTTATTCTAAGAAAATTTTGTCAACATTTTTTTTAGAAAATTTTGTCAACATTTTTTTAGAAAATTTTGTCAAAATTTTATTTCTATAGAAAATTTTGTCAAAATTCTATTTCTATAGAAAATGTTGTAAAAATTTTATTTCTATAAAAAAAATTTTTCAAAATTTTATTTCTATAGAAAATTTTGTCAAAATTTTTTTCTATAAAAAAAATTTTTCAAAATTTTATTTCTATAGAAAATTTAGTAAACATTTTATTTCTATAGAAAATTTTGTCAAAAGTTTATTTCTATAAAAAAAAGAAAAATTTATTTCTATAGAAAATGTTGTCAACATATTATTTTTATAAAAAATATTTTCCAGTTTTTATTTTTATGGAAAATTTGTGAAGTACCTCTTAGTTGGAGAGGAATGTTTTGCAAAATCTACCAAAATATCAGGAATACTACCAAACAGTAAAAATCTACCATTTTTGGTAGAATTCTACCAACTGTGGCAACCGTGGCCATAATTCGATCCTATCACAAAGATTTGAAATGCCGTTTCGATGCATCGTGTTCAAAGACGTTTGTGGCTGAGTATGCTAAGGCGTTCTCTTATGATGCCAACAGAACCAGAGGCATCATAAGAGAGGCATCATAAGGCAGGGAAAAAGTTGTGAAAAGTGGATAATAAGAAAATAAAAGTGTTATAAAAACAAGTAAGTAAAGTCTAAAGTCGGGCGGAGCCGACTATATTATACGCTTCACCACTATGTAGACAAACATTTGTGTTACCATCTCAACTACTTAAAATTTGCTGGGAGCTATATAAAAGTTTGCATTTCCATATACAAATACTTTTAATGGAAACAATTTGTTGTACTTCTACAAAAACTCTAGAATTAAAATTTAAATCGGCTAACGCCCTGGGATGAAACACAATGTTAGTAAAAAATATGGGAAATATGAAGCGAGAGAAATTTTAATGCAATTGTACAAAAGAGATTTATGATTTTTCAGGCGATACATATTTATTCGAGATATAAGACAATTAGAGTAATATTTACAATTTTTGCTACTCAGCAGTGGCGATTTTACAAGGATATTGGTTAGATCTCGCCAAGATATGTGGTCAAGTGTGGGTTGTGATATATTATTTGTCGGGGGAATTGGAGCCTTATTTAAAACTCATCCGTTCTGTGGAAATTTTGGCATTGCAGTGTGTAGGATATGGCTAAGATATGGGGAAATAATCACAGAATTTTGTGTAAAGTGTGAGAAGTTTGGCCATATTTGTATTCTCTGAGGAAATTATCCAGTCAATTGGAGGAAAATCCCATTGAAAATGGGTCTAAAATATGAAACAGTCTACCATATTTCCCCAACTCTGGTGTACGTATATATGGGAGCTATATACAATCTGAACCAATTTTGAATAATTAGAATAATAATTCTGCTATCTATGCGAAATTTCACGTAAATGGGAGTATAACTTTGGCCCCCCTGGTCCTATGAGTGCAAATCGGACGGGAGATTTATATGGGAGCCATATCTAAATCTCAACCGATTTCAACCAAATTTGCCACAATTACCTATACTACTAAACGTACTCCTTGTGCGAAATTTGAACCAAATCACGGCAAAATCTGAATCGATTTGACCATATTTGGCAAATACAATAGTACCGTTAAAAGTACCGCTTGTGCAAAATTTGAAGTAAGTCAGGACAAAACTCTGGCTTATGAGACCATATAAGTCCAAATCGGGCGAAAGATATATATGTGAGCTATATCTAAATCTGAACCGATTTTAACAAAATTTGACACACTTAACGATACTATTAAAAGTACCCCTTGTGCAAAATTTGAAGCAAATCACGGCAAATCTCTGGTTTTTGTGGCCATATAAGTTCAAATCGGACGAAAGATATATATGGGAGCTATATCTAAATTTGAACCGATTTCAATCAAATTTACCAAGCATTGGTAGAATGTCAATACTACCCTCTATGCAAAATTTCACGAAGATCGGTAGTAAACTTTGGCCTCTGTGGTCATATGAGTCTAAATCGGACGAAAGATATATATGGGAGCTATATCTAAATCTGAACCGATTTGGCTGATATTTGAATTTGAAGAACAGCGGTTGATAAACACGCTAACTATGACCACATCGGGGATAAATATATATGACAGCTATATCTAAATCTGAACCGATTTTTTCCAAAACCAATAGCGATTGTCTCTGTCCCAAGAAACGGCCCTATGCCAAATTTGAGGACGATCGGACTTAAATTGCGAGCTGTACTTTGTGCACAAAATTACATATACAGACAGACGGACGGACATCGCTAAATCGACTCAGAATTTAATTCTAAGACGATCGGTATTCTAAACGATGGGTCTCAGACTTTTCCTTCTTGGCGTTACATACAAATGCACAAACTTATTATACCCTGTACCACAGTAGTGGTAGGGAAGGGGGCCTCCTCTTTGTCCGACTTTTTGAAAAGTACACCTAAGGTGATATATTGACGGGAAGGGGGACCTCTCCGTTGCCCCTCTTTTTGAAAGTTCTCCGATTTGCTTGAAATTTTCACTGAAGGTTGGGTTTGGTGTCAAAGCAAACATCTGTTATTTTATTATTCGATAGTTGGTCAGGGAGGGTGGCACTACCCAGACTTTCTTCCAAGTTCCAGTGAAACAACTAAACATCTCCGATTTACTTGAAATTCACAGAGGACGTGTGGGAAGTTTATGTAAATAATATTGGGTACCGTTTTTTGGTATTTGGCCTGGGACCTCTCGTTAAAGAGGGAACTCCCGCTGATTCCATTTGATCGGGGAAACAGACGTCCATTTCTTCAACATAATAAAGCAAAATCTAAACTTCTCCGATTTACTTAAAATTTACAAGAAATGTGGCAAAAGGTGATTAACTCCCGTTTGGAATAGTGAAAAATCTAAACTTCTTTGATTGACTTGGAATTAAAAAAAAAAACAATGTGGGACCGGCTATGAAATAAATATACTTTGTTTTCGATATCTGGTCGAAGAGGGACACATCCCCCTTGCAAGTTTTTTTTGCAATTGATTGGGTGGTCCGTAAGTAAACTCCTAAGTTTACGTGAAATTGAAAGGCATCTACCCCGTGCCCGACATTTTACAAAATATTATTATGCTCAAATTTGTTAACGTTCCTTGAATTATTCAATTGATATGATGCTGAAATAGGATTCTTAATTTTCCGATGTGTTGAGGAGTGGGATACCCCTTCACAGACAACTCTCGAAATTCACAGGAATTATGAAGGATAGTCTAACGACTTGAAACATTTTTGGGGTAATTATATTTCATTTCTGCCTGTACAACTTAAAAACAAGGGTATGTTTTATTGGCATCATGTTTTTTATATACTGTAATTTTTTATGAAATGTGATTTGGCATTAATTTTTTACCATTAACGAGATAATTCTTCTCAAATATCTCATGATACCTGAAGGCTTGCAAAATAGGTAATAAATAAACAAAAACTCCAAAACTCACCCAATGGTATGATGGTAACAGATAGTTATAGCGAGTGGTAGCCCATTATTGGAAAAACTTTGATAATGCTGAGAGTACGAATTACTGGGTTTTCCTGAGTAAGCTTCATAATTTCGATATCCTCTTCAACGATGGTTATGCAAATCAAAATGGGACAGGCGGTACACTTTATTATCAATGGCTTTAACTATTGACTATAATTAAGACCATTGATAAGGAAGTGTAGCTAAATAGGATATTGGCCATAGCGAGCGGAGTTTTTTGACATTTTTGATATTGACAGGACCAATACCCACATGGATTACATCTACATTCACTCAAAAAAAAAAAATTACTTGGATCCAAAGATTTTGACCTTCCTTTAAGGATTTTGGTATTGATTCCGAATTTTCATTTTCCTTTCGCGGTTTATTAAAAAAAGTACTCATGTACAAACATTTGCCAGTTTAAAATCCAAATTATAACGGATACTTCAAAGTAAACAAGTATATACAGCCGCAAGTTCGGCCAGGCCGAATCTTAAGTACCCACCACCATGGATTGCGTAGAAACTTCTACACAATCGAATTACTTGGGTTGTGGTATCTTAAAACTTCTTAACATCGTTTTCTAAATTGTGATTTAGTCCATACATAGTATATATTAGACAAAAAAGTTATGTATAGTTAAGTCTATAAATAATTACGAATCGATATTGACTTTTTGTACGTAGAGAGCCAGAATTGAAATATGGGGGTCGCTTATATGGGGACTATATACAATTATGAACTTGATATGGACCAATTTTTGTGTGATTGGAGATCGATTTATCTGAGGGCTATATATAACTATAGACCGATATGGACCTAGTTTGGTATGGTTGTTAACGGCCATATACCAGCACAATGTACCAAATTTCAACTGACTCGGATGAAATTTGCTCCTCCAAGAGGCTCCAAAACCAAATCTCGGGATCGGTTTATATGGGGGCTATATATGATTATGGACTGATATGGACCACTTTTGGCATGGTTGTTAAATATCATATACTAGCACCACGTACCAAATTTCAACCAGATCGGATGAATTTTGCTTCTCCACAAAGCACCAGAGCTCAAATCTGGGGATCGGTTTATATGGGGGCTATATATAATTATGGACTGATATCAACCAATTCTTGCATGGTTGTTGGATACCATGGACTACCACCACGTACCAAATTTCAACCAGATCGGATGTATTTTGCTTCTTCAAAAGGCATCGGAAGTCAAATCTGGCGATCGGTTTATATGGGAGCTATATATAATTATGGACTGATAGGAACCAATTCCTGCATGGTTGTTGGATACCATATACTAACATCACGTACCAAATTTCAACCGAATGGGAAGAATTTTGCCCTTCCAAGATGCTCCGGAGGTCAAATCTGGGGATCGGTTTATATGGGGCCTATATATAATTATGGATCGATATCGACCAATTTTTGTATGGGTGTTTGAGGCCATATATATTAACATCACGTACCAAATTTCGACTGAATCAGATGAATTTTGGTCTTCCAAGAGGCTCCGGAGGTCAAATCTGGTGATCGGCTTATATGGGGGCTATATATAATTATGGACAGATATGCACCAATTTTTGTATGGTCATTAGAGACCATATACTAACACCATGTACCAAATTTCAGCCAGATCGGATGAAATTTGCTTCTCTTAGAGGCTCCGCAAGCCAAATCGTGAGATCGGTTTATATGGGGGCTATATATAATTATTGGCCTATGTGGACCAATTTTTGCATGGTTGTTAGAGATCATATACTAACATCATGTACCAAATTTCAACCGGATCGGATGAAATTTGCTTCTCTTAAAGGCTCCGCAAGCCAAATCGGGGGATCAGTTTATATGGGGGCTATATGTAATTATGGACCGATGTGGACCAATTTTTGCATGGTTGTTAGAGACCATATACTAACATTATATACCAAATTTTAGCCGGATCGGATGAAATTTGCTTCTCTTAGAGCAATCGCAATCTATACGTAAAAGTGGACCGACAATGGGCCATGTCAATACCATCCGACCTACATCAATAGCAACTACTTGTGCCAAGTTTCAAGTCGATAGCTTATTTCGTTCGGAAGTTAGCGTGATTTCAACAGACGGACGGACGGACGGACATGCTTAGATCGACTCAAAATTTCACCACGACCCAGAATATATATACTTTATGGGGTCTTAGAGCAATATTTCGATGTGTTATAAACGGAATGACAAAGTTAATTTTCCCCCATCCTATGGTGGAGGGTATAAAAATCACCGTTGATGACTTTTCGGTACAAAAAAGACCACCGTTAAAGACTTTCCAATAGGAAAATATCATCGTTAATGACTTTTCTATTCCAAAAATTCACTGTTGTAGGCTTTTCTATAATAAAAGATCTTCGTTCTATACAAAAAGATCATCGTTGTTGTTGATAAAATCGTCCTTAATGACTTTTCTACACGAAAATAGCACCATTGATTACTTTACTATACGAATAGCTAAAAAAGACAACATTTTTGGAACTTTCATCTCAAAAATCTTCATTTTTTAAACCAATATCGTCATCGTAATATTCCCGTTAAATTGGAAAATTTCCATAAAGCGCCAATTTTACCAAATTGGAGATTAAAGTCGTATTTGATATTTGGATCGTGTTTGGCATTTCCATAGTATGCAAATGAGCCGATTCTCTAGAACCATGGATGCAAACTTTTAATTCTACATTAAATTAACGCTAAATACTATGTACGAGTTGTATTGAATTTTTGTTTAGATTTTTTTAAAGTTTGTTTTATGGTAGTAAACTGCATGCGAAACACATATAGATGGACGGACTGATAGTCAGGGCTAGATCGACTCAGAAGATTATCTGGAGACGAACAGTATACATAAGGTGGAGTCTAGAACTAAGAGTTTTGCTAAACACATTTTACAACCGATTAAAATTAGTGTACCATGAGCAAATGTTGTCCTAAGGTGAAATTATATTTCAGTTTAGAATAGTGTGTATAATGTGATTTAAATATAATGTGAAGCCTATTGAAAAAAACTACAAAACTAAAACATATTATATTTGGGACATTAAATTTTCTTAAATAGGATATGTGTGGATGCAAACACTTATTAATTTACAAATTTCCTATAAACATACATATTTTTAGAAATGTCAGAGAGAAAGTGAGAGAGGCGGAGAGTATAGAGAAAATTATAAAGATAGCCAGCGAGAGAATTTACGAAATTTATGCACATTACACAATGAAAGAATGAAATCAGAGCAAATGGTCGTTGCTTTACATAGAAAAAAAGTCCATCGTTAAACTGATGCTACAATTAACTAGTTTGTAAAGAAAAAAGATATTTTAAGCATTGTTGTTGTTTTTTATTTCAGCTTAAAACCATACATTGACTAAACTACAATTGTAGCTTAACCAACAGAGGAAAATAATGTTTGTCAAATTTATTTGGGCAAAGCCCTATAGACTGCAAGATGGTTGGATGGACGCACGTTTCGGAATTACCACATTCCTCATCAGCATCCTCTACTTGCAGCAAAACTATCAACCAATTATCAGAATAAATTCAGGCAGTTTATTGAACCCAACAAAAACCACACTTGAACCCTCCGAAAAAAGGTTTTACATTGATAGCCGGCTTATGCCGAAATAAATTGTAGTTTAGTCAATGTATGGTTTTAAGCTGAAATAAAAAACAACAACAATGCTTAAAGAACAAAACCAACAATAACAAAACAAAACAAATGGAAAAAGATATTTTATTTTAGTTTATTTTTATAATATTTTACAAAATTTTTCGCATTGCAACACAATTTTCTCTATTCCATATATGTCTGAAAATTTTTATCTTACCTAAATGTGATTATATAAATTTGTGACCGTACAAATGTCAAAAACTGTTAACGTCGCTTGAACCCTCAGGATAGAGACGCACTGATCATCCCAATTGCTTGAAACTAAAAGTAAAATTTCCCAATTCTACTTTTTGAACTCATTCTAAAAAATTTAGATTTCGAATCAACGCTTACGCGATATATTTGAGATTCCTCTAAATTTCAAACAAACATGGTTCTTCTAAATCCAGAATCTAATGTAGTTTCCATATATATCTACATCTGATTCTGGATTTAAAAGAACCATGTTTGTTTAATTTTAGAGGGATCTCAAATATATCGTGCAAGCGCTGATTCGAAATCTTTTAAATTCTTTAGAATGAGTTCAAGAAGTAAAATTTGGAAATTTTACTTTTAGTTTCAAGCAATTCGGATGATCACTGCGTCTTCTATCCTCCCAAGGAGTGAAATCGAGCGATTAGTCTACATGGAGGTTTTCCACAAAAAATGGACCGATAAAATCTAACTCACCTGTGTCGAGTTCATTCTGGACCTAAAATACGTCTAGATTTTCAATTTCAAGATCTCAGATAAATATTGCTAGAAGCACAAGAAGTCAAATAGGGATATCGATCTATATGGTGGCTATACCATGGATCGATACATTCGGGCTTATACCAAAACATGTTGTAACGAGCCGCTATCCTATAATTTCATCCGACCGTGCTCAGGAAAATTGGGAGTAGTTCTTGGATAGCCGGCTACATAATTTAATTTTTTTAGAACAAGACTTTTAAATAGTGTTAAGAAAATTGGAGAAAATAGGGGACATTAACGGGTCTAGGACATTGCTATGTTGGCTGTTCTTATGTTTCGTCAATAAAATTCAAATTAGTAAGTCATAATAATGTACCGATATACAAAATATTCGGCATACCTATTTGTGATTCTAAAATACTTTGAGATTTCGAATTTCAAGGAAATCGGACAAAAAGTACAGTTTTTAGAAGCCCAAGACAGCAAATCGGGAGGTCTATATGGGGACTATACCAAAACATAGACCACTGTACACCATATTCGGCACACCTATTTGTGGTCCTAAAACACCTCTTGATTTCCAATGTGACGCAAATGGGATACCGATCACGCTTTCTAGAAGCCCAAGAAGTCAAATTAGGAGATCGGTAACTACACTGAAAAAACTATTGTCGTGAGGTCAAAGATTTTATGTCTTTAAAATACAAATGCAAATTTTGCTTATTTAGCATAGAAGACGCACTTCTCTAATATAAAGTTTTTTTCCTTGTCCAAAAGTCGATAAACTTTTCAATGAAGTCGTATTGTCCTTATAATTAAGCGATTTCACTTAAAAATGAGTATCATAACATGAAAGAAATAATGTTTGAGCTAAGGTCAACTTGACTTTAATAATTCAAAAAAAAAATCTTTAAATTTAATGAACTTGTCTTTAAATTTGTTGTCTTTTTGCATCTTGACAACAAAGCAAAAAATCGTTCAAATATAGGACATATTTTTCAACACTTTATTTTAAAGACTTTTTTTTACTTGAAACATAGCATAATTTCTACTTGAAGTCGATTCTTAATTGGGAAATTAAAGTTGTCGTTAACTCATTTTTAAAGGACTTTGATAGCATATGAAGAAAAACAACTGAAAAAGCGAAAAATTTAAATTTGCTTCCTAGAAGCAAGTACACAAAACCCAAATTTAAAAGAGAATTGTGTCTTAAAAGTACCCTTACTTGTATGCTCCGCTTCTTTGGCTCGGAATCAATACCAAAATTTTTAAACTAAAGACAAAATCTTTGGAACCGGGCATGCTTTTTTTTCAGTGTATGGGGCCTGTACCAAAGCATAGGCCTATAACCACCATATTCGACACACCTATTATTGGTCCTCAAATACCGCTAGGTTTTTAATTTCAGGCAAATCGGATAAAAACTACACTGAAAAAACAATGAACCCACCTTAAACTTTCGGTTAATGTTAGAAAATTTTGAATATTTTTAGAAAATTTCAACTAAACAGTATCATAAAAAACGTAAATATTTTTCGTCAAATACAAGAAAATTTATTAGACATTGATTAAGTTTTTTTACTTGTTAAAGAAAATTTTGTAGTTTGAAGGAAAAAATTGGAGTTCAAAATTGCAAGAATGTCTTTAGTGAAAATTTACAAATTTAAAGAAATACTGAACTATTTTGTTGAAGACACGAATTTAGTTAATCTTTATGCTGCATTTGTATAAATTTTTTCCTCGGTTTTAGATAATTTAAATAACGTTTGCAAAAAAATTTTAGAATAAAGGGAACTTTCTTCAAACATAATAATTCCATGAACTAAAATAAAGTTAAACTGGCTTCAGTGAAATAGAGAGTTCACTTTTTTTGAGTGTACGTTTTCTAGAAGCCCAAGATCACGAATATTGGGGTCGGTTTATATGGAGCTACATCAAAACAGGGACCGATGTAGCCCATCTTCGAATAAAACAAGGCAATGTTCATAAAGCGTCTCCTATAGCCTCTCCCACGGCGCACACTGTGTCCGCTGCGGCAATAAATCATTTTGGACCTGCTCTCCGATTTTGATCATTTTTGCACAGTTGGTTAAACTATATTACAAAGGTCATGTGTGTAAAATTTTATGCAAATATCTCCATTGGTTTTCTGTCCCGAGCAGCGCAAAGTTGACATATGTGAACAAGTCTCAAATAGGTTAGTTTTCTATGTCATATTTAAAGCATTGTTACTTATAAACTATACACAAACATTACCTTATAGAAATTTTTTTCACTTTAAATAGGCATCAAGCATTATGTAAATTAAAAAAAAAAAAATAAAAATTGAAAAAAAACAAATTATTTTTTTTTTTATTTTGGGCCAAAAAAGATAAACATTTATGATTTTCCGTTAAACTTTTAGTTGTGTGCGAAGCAGTGCGAAACATGGAGTCCTATACCAAATTAAAGCTGAGGGTCTCAGCTAACAGACTCAAAAAAAAAATTGTGCCCAAATTTGCCCGCGGCCAAAAAAACAATGGAAAACCAAAAAATTACATTAAAAAATATGCGTTATGCGTTATTTTACGAGTGCATCAACAACTGCGCACTCTTTCTTTCGTTACTGCTTGTTGTTGTTTTGCCTGTGTGCATGTCTATTACTATAAATAGTATATTTGTAAGATAATTGTGTATAAAGTGCTCGTACACTGAAATTCAAATCATATCAGTTATTATTTTTATACCCTCCATCATAGGATGGGGGTATATTAACTTTGTCATTCCGTTTGTAACACATCGAAATATTGCTCTAAGACCCCATAAAGTATATATATTCTGGGTCGTGGTGAAATTCTGAGTCGATCTAAGCATGTCCGTCCGTCCGTCCGTCCGTCCGTCCGTCCGTTGAAATCACGCTAACTTCCGAACGAAACAAGCTATCGACTTGAAACTTGGCACAAGTAGTTGCTATCGATGTAGGTCGGATGGTATTGAAAATGGGCCATATCAGTCCACTTTTACGTATAGCCCCCATATAAAGGGACCCTCAGATTTGGCTTGTGGAGCCTCTAACAGAAGCATATTTCATCCGATCCGTCTGAAATTTGGTACATTGTGTTGGTATATGGTCTCTAACAACCATACAAAAATTGGTCCATATCGGTCCATAATTATATATAGCCCCCATATAAACCGATCCCCAGATTTGGCTTGCGGAGCCTCAAAGAGAAGCAAATTTCACCCGATCTTGCTGAAATTTGGTACATGGTGTTGGTATATGGTCTCTAACAACCATGCAAAAATTGATCCACATCGGTCCATAATTATATATAGCCCCCATATAAACCGTTCTCCAGATTTGACCTCCGGAGCATCTTGGAAGAGCAAAATTCATACAATCCGATTCAAATTTGGAACGTCGTGTTAGTATATGGCCGCTAACAACCATACCAAAATTGGTCCTTATCGGTCTATAGTTATATATAGCCGATCTCCAATCACACAAAAATTGATCCATATCGGTTCATAATCATGGTTGCCACTCGAGCCAAAAATAATCTACCAAAATTTTATTTCTATAGAAAATTTGGTAAAATTTTGTTTCTATAGAACATTTTTGTTAAAATTTTATTTCTATAGAAAATTTTGTCAAAATTTTATTTCTATAGAAAATTTTTTCAAAATATTATTTCTATAGAAATTTTTGTTAAAATTTTATTTCTATAGAAAATTTTGTCAAAAGTTTATTTCTATAGAAAATTTTGTTAAAATTGTATTTCTGTAGAAATTTTTGTCAAAATTTTCTTTCTATAGAAAATTTTGTCAAAATTTTTATTTCTATAGAAAATTTTGTGGAAATTTTATTTCTATAGAAAATTTTTTTAAAATTTTATTTCTGTAGAAAATTTTGTCAAAATTTTATGTCTACTTTGTCAAACTGAATTATATACGTATTGGATCGATCTTTTTTGATTTAATATATACCACGTATGGACTTACATACAATTTAGAAGATGGTGTTAGGAGGATTTAAGATACCTTGCCATCGGCAAGCGTTACCGCAACTTAAGTAATTCGATTGTGGATGGCAGTGTTTAGAAGAAGTTTCTACGCAATCCATGATGGAGGGTACATAAGCTTCGGCCTGGCCGAACTTACGACCGTATATACTTGTTTTTTAAATAAATTTTTACATACCATAATGAAAACGTGAGCATGAGTTGGGCTCGAACTCCAGATGTTCGCACACCAGCCGCCAACTCTATCCACTGAGCTATTAAAGACGTTGGGATTGAATGAATAATAACGTCACTTATTATTACACGCAATGTGTAGAGTCTTTTAAAATTGTAGCAGTTCTTATAGTCATTCTAAAAATAGAACCTATGTTGATGTGCATTTTATTTTTGCAAAATTAAAAAAAAATATAACGCTATATTTCTTACAACAACAACAATCATTGATCATTGGTGGCATCGATTTTGTCATTTGTTTATGCTCTTTACTTCTTTGTCATTCCCAATTGTAGTTGGTAAAGTAATAAGTGAGTGTTTATTAAGCAATTAAAGCAGATTTCTCAAAAACAATGGAAAAGTCAAAAATATCCCTGAAATTACAGCCGACATAACCGGAGTAAATGAACAACTGATTCATAGGTTAAAAATTATATTATCCACAATAAGTTGCAGTCGGGCAATAGACTCTGAGAAGTTCCATATATATTGTTTAGACACGGCAAAATTGTACATTGATTTATATGGATGGTACTACATGCCTATCACAGTGCATAAAGTTTTGATACATGGTAGCAAAATTGTAGCTGAGGCCATTCTACCTATAGGTAGGTTAAATATACGATTTGTTTCATACATTTTGAATTAACATATGGTTTATTTTTCAAAGGAATGTTATCAGAAGAAGCGCAGGAAGCGAGGAATAAAGACTATAAACGTTATAGGCTATATGACTCGCGCAAGACTGGGCGCTGTTCTACTAACGAAGACGTAATGCATCATTTGTTGATATCCTCCGACCCATACATCAATTCATTAAGAACGAAATTGAAGCTTAAAAAATTAGATTATCACGAAGATGTGAAAATGTTGTTAATAAATTAAATAGAGTGAACTGTACAATTTTTGTATGGGGGTTGTATGGGGGACGGGTGTTACAGTGGGCTGATTTTCTTCATATTTTCAAAACAGCATTTAATAGATGCTGTATGCATTTTTGCGAAAAATAAACATTCTAGTTATAAATTTACAGAAGATATGGCATTTTTGAAATATCATTTGTATGGGAGGTGGGCGATGGGCGTGGTCAATGTTGAAGAAATAATTTTTTTTTTAAAGGTGTTGCATAGATATGTTCTTCCAGCAATTTTCAGGAAATTTGTAGCAATAGTTAATTTTTAACAGCCAAAAATGATTTTAGTTTGTATGGGCGGTGGGCGATGGGCGTGGTCAATTTTGTCGATACTTTGAAATTTTCTTAATTCTATTGTAAAGGGTGATTCTTTTGAGGTTAGGATTTTCATGCATTAGTATTTGACAGATCACGTGGGATTTCAGACATGGTGTCAAAGAGAAAGATGCTCAGTATGCTTTGACATTTCATCATGAATAGACTTACTAACGAGCCACAACGTCGAATTTTCAGTGAATGGGCCCTAGAAAAGTTGGCAGAAAATCCGCTTTTTTATCGACAAATTTTGTTCAGCGATGAGGCTCATTTCTGGTTGAATGGCTACGTAAATAAGCAAAATTGCCGCATTTGGAGTGAAGAGCAACCAGAAGCCGTTCAAGAACTGCCCATGCATCCCGAAAAATGCACTGTTTGGTGTGGTTTGTACGCTGGTGGAATCATTGGACCGTATTTTTTCAAAGATGCTGTTGGACGCAACGTTACGGTGAATGGCGATCGCTATCGTTCGATGCTAACAAACTTTTTGTTGCCAAAAATGGAAGAACTGAACTTGGTTGACATGTGGTTTCAACAAGATGGCGCTACATGCCACACAGCTCGCGATTCTATGGCCATTTTGAGGGAAAACTTCGGAGAACAATTCATCTCAAGAAATGGACCGGTAAGTTGGCCACCAAGATCATGCGATTTGACGCCTTTAGACTATTTTTTGTGGGGCTACGTCAAGTCTAAAGTCTACAGAAATAAGCCAGCAACTATTCCAGCTTTGGAAGACAACATTTCCGAAGAAATTCGGGCTATTCCGGCCGAAATGCTCGAAAAAGTTGCCCAAAATTGGACTTTCCGAATGGACCACCTAAGACGCAGCCGCGGTCAACATTTAAATGAAATTATCTTCAAAAAGTAAATGTCATGGACCAATCTAACGTTTCAAATAAAGAACCGAAGAGATTTTGCAAATTTTATGCGTTTTTTTTAAAAAAAAGTTATCAAGCTCTTAACAAATCACCCTTTATTAGGAACTCGTGCCAAATTTCATTACTCCTTCTATTTTTGGCCATCGAATGTATGGGAAGGACACACTGTGCGGCGGCCTCTCTTTCCACAAACTAGCCGCTGACGAACGAATAAAAGCCGGCATATCCTTTCCATTCTCAAGGGCTCGCTCCATCACAAATAATCGGAACAACGCAAGGTAGGTTTTGAGATCCCATTGCACCCAAAAGCGTTAACTACCCAGCAAAAAAATTGGTATTTGTTCCACAAATATTTCGTTTAAAGAACATCCCGGGATCCTACATACATTTTTGTCCACTTTCGATCAAGTTAATTTGGATCAGTTTTAGAAAATGTGCTATTTGACCGTCGCAAAAATAAATAGAAAATCAACAAAAATGTACAAAAATAATAAAATAAAATAAAATTAAAAATTTCATCGCCGCGGGGATTTGAATTTGTGCCTGTTGACCTTTTCACTTCCAATGAGAAAGTTTTGAAAATTACGAACCTATTCAATTTTCCGTTGAGTGCAAATGTAAAAAATATATTTGTACAAAAATATGTGACGAAAAAATTATAATAAAATAAGAGAGATGTTTAACATAAAAACTGATTTTTATACCCTAAACCACATAGTGGTCGGGGTATAATAACTTTGATCTGCCAAAAAATGTGCGTACCAGAAATATTGATTTTAGACCCCATAAAATATATACCGATCGACTAAGAATCACATTCTGCGTCGATCTAGCGTTTGGTGTCCTTCCGTCAGTCTGTCCGTCCATGTATTTGTTGTTCGCAGGATTCCGGTCGCAATTATAATCCGATTTTGATGAAATTTGGTATGCGGCGGTTTTTTTGGTACATTGACGGACGGACGGACACCAAGCGCTAGATCGACTCAGGAGGTGATTCTGAGTCGATCGGTATATATTTTATGGGGACTAAAACCAATATTTCTGGTAAGCACATTTTTTTGGCAGATCAAAGTTATTATACCCTGACCACTATGTGGTTTTGGGTATAAAAATGAGGCTTATATGCTATGCTAAATTCGCATTTGTATTTTAAGGGCATGAAATCTTTGGCCTCGCGACAATATTTTTTTCAGTGTAGATAATTTGAAAAACGGAGTGTAATAAAAATATTGATAAAAATAAAAAGTGAAATTGGGAAAAACATTTATTTATTTTTTTATTTTTTTTTTAATTTCTCTATCCAATCACAATTTCTAAAGCAATCCAAAAACGAAGTACCATATATCCATCCTATGACAAGCCCATATACAATTCCCTGGAGATGATCCACCTCCGGATCACAAATTGGGGATCCAAACTACTTTTTTGGAAGTTCGTTTTTTGCTGGGCGCTCAAAATGTACCACTATTTAAGGGTCTAATACAATAGGCTCCTTTTTTATGCACATGTTTATATCCATATGTAATGAAATTCTATTTGTTTGAAGCTAAAGAATTTATAAAATTGTTTATAGAATATATTGGATTTAATTTACTCCTCTGATTCAGACTGAGTTGTTTTTGCCATTGAGAATTATATGAATTACGGCAATTTCACTTACATTCGCATTCTAATGCCTTACTCGCATTCCACATTGATACATTTAGTTTACATAACCTTGGGTGATTATTCTAAATATTTACAATTATAATTTCATTTAAATGAATTTCAAATATTTTACTTATGTTTAATTAACAAATATATATTTTTTCCTTGTTATTGTTAGTTTACTGATTTGCATGGTCCTTGTCCAGACTGTGGCTAAAAACCTTATCAGGTTAATTCTTGTTTTGTTTTCATTTATTTCCAATTTACTTTGATGTGTAATATTAAATACCAAAATGTTAAAATATGCAAATAACCATAATTACATAAATCTATGAACCTTAAAACATGACATTATATGTAAATATATTACATCTATTTTGTGTCAAGCATGATTAACAGAATATGATGGCCGCAACGCATTTATTTACAATTGACAACATTAAAAATTATAATCTACCGTGACGAGCATATTTCCATTCATATCATATTACTTCATAATTTATGCATATTACCCAGGGAGCAATAATGTTAGGTAAAAGGGGTCATTTGAAAAAAAGTAAATATATACACCGAAAGATGCAAAATAAAATTCTTAAAAAAAATAAGAACGACTTGAAACATCGTTGAATCACTTGCCATAAATGTGGGTTTATTTGCATTTACAGGAAAGGATAAAACCCCAGCAAAAGTGTTTTTAAAAAAAAAAATATTCATATAATCTCATGTGTAGAAAATTTTATTTATGCAAATAAATCAATTACTTCTTCAGTCGGCACATTTATTCGGCGATGAACCGACATTAATGCCAATCCATTGAGTCTACTCTCGCTAGTCGAATTTCTAAGATACGTCTTTAATCTCTTCATTGTTGAAAATGAAAGTTCGGATGAGTATGTAGTAACTGCAGGGATGGAAAATGCAGTACTATAGTACTTTTTTCAATACTTTTTCACCTCGGTCAGTACTGTAGTACCCCCGCGAATGATTTAGTACCTTTTGTGTAGACATTTTTGAGTCGATATCAGATTTATGGTACAATAGCTTTGACAAAATATTTTAATATTTTGAGAAAGTCTTTATCAACCTTATTTGCTAATAGTCTTTTACAAATATGGCAAAATAAACATGTTCATGTGGGAAGAAAATCTCTATTTTGTAAAAGACATAGTCAAAAACCGGATTTTATTGAACTTCAAGAATGTTTTAGTGGAAAAAAGAATGTGATTCTTTATTATCGATTTTTTATTTCGGTAGAAAATGTTGTCAAAATTTTATTTCTATATAGAATTTTTGCAAAATTTTATTTTTATAGGAAATTTTGTCAAAAATTTATTTCAATTGAAAATTTTGTACAAATTTTATTTCTATAGGAAATTTTTGCAAAATTTTATTTCTATAAAAAAATTTTGTTACATTTTTTTCTACAGATTTTTTTTGCAAAATTTTATTTTTATAGAAAATTTTTGCAAAATTGTATTTATATAGAAAATTTTGTCAAAAATTTTATTTTCTTTAAAATTTAGTCTCTTGACAATAATTTTCCAGTGAAATTTTTGTTGAAATTTAGTAAAAAGTACCTTTCCGCTCAAAAAATACCTTTTTTGTACTTTCTTAAAAATTGTATTTTCCATCTCTGAGTAACTGGCAAAGTGACCAAAATTTTTAAAAGAATATGCACAACAAACACAAATAAAAAGCAGAAAGACATTTTCCAAAAATGAAATTTGTGGTGCGAGAACAAAAACAATTTGTTTTTTTCGACCGTCGTTTGACGGGCTTTTCAACTAGTATTCTAGGATTTGTGCAAGTTTTATAGGTAAGCGTTTTCAAAATAAAACCTCCAGCTTTTCTTCAACATCTTCGATAAGATTTTTCTATGCAGCTAAAAATATATATTTATTTATATAAAAATATTCATTCATTTCGGGGGGGGGGGGGTGGTTTGATCCCCCTCATCCACCCCCCCTGAATAGGCCTTGCTTTCCATGTGCATCCAAAAAATTCTCTTCAAAAGATGAACTTAAGTTTTCCTTCACATGAAGTTCCTTTGAGGTGTTATACAATTATTCTTTCACACACCGAAAAAAAAGTGAACTGTTTTATAGGAGGAATGAACTACCTCGAACGAAAATTGAACTAAATTTTACTCCACATATTGAGATTTCCACAAATCGTTGTTAAAATCAGAAAATCTTAATGCCCTGTTGTACTTTTTAACTGCAGTTCACGAAATTACATCATCTCATAGAAGAAAAATTAACTAAAAGTAAAGAAGAAAATCATTGGCACCAAATCATGATCATTTTAACCATCATCGTACTAAAATCTTCTTTTGCTTTAGTTCATATTGAACTTATGTGTACGGTCATTGAACTTTATACTCACGTTTAGTTCATAAAATTTTTGAGACATACTTAAACAAAGTAAGATTTCATTAAGCTGTGGAAAATTTCGATACAAATAATAAAATTTAACTACAAGCAAATAAAATTTTTCCAATAAAAATAAGTTAAATTTAGCGTTAGTTTAACTACGGAAATTTTTTTCTGTGTATAAAGGGTTTTTATGAGTTTTTTTTTATACCCTCCACCATAGGATGGGGGGTATATTAACTTTGTCATTCCGTTTGTAACACATCGAAATATTGCTCTAAGACCCCATAAAGTATATATATTCTTGGTCGTGGTGAAATTTTGAGTCGATCTAAGCATGTCCGTCTGTTGAAGTCACGCTAACTTCCGAACAAAACAAAATATCGACTTGAAACTTGGCACAAGTAGTTGTTATTCATGTAGGT
The DNA here is from genome assembly GCF_050003625.1 of Haematobia irritans. Taxonomy (NCBI): domain Eukaryota; kingdom Metazoa; phylum Arthropoda; class Insecta; order Diptera; family Muscidae; genus Haematobia; species Haematobia irritans. The sequence goes on from NC_134400.1 coordinate 111,496,952, forward strand.
CGGATGGTATTGAAAATGGGCCATATCGGACCACTTTTACGTATAGCCCCCATATAAACCTCAGATTTGTCTTGCGGATCCTCTTGGAGGAGCAAAATTCATCCGATCCGGTTGAAATTTGGTAGTATAGTTATATGGTCCAAATGGTTAATTGGTCCAAATCGGTTCATAATTATATATAGCCCCCGCATAAACCGATTCCCAGATTTGGCTTACGGAGCCTCTAAGAGAAGCAAATTTTATCCGATCCGGCTGAAATTTGGTACGTGGTGCTAGTATATGGTCTTTAACAACCATGCAAAATTGGTTCACAACGGTGCATAATTATATATAGCCCCCATATAAATCGGTCCCCAGATTTGACTTCCGGAGCCCCTTGGAAGAGCAAAATTCACCCGATCCGGTTGAAATTTGGTACGTGGTGAAATTTGGTACATTGCGCTAGTATATGGCCGCTGACAACCATGCCAAAATTGGTCATATCGGCCTATAGTTATATATAGCCGATCCCCAAAAATAATCTACCAAAATTTTATTTCTATAGAAAATTTTGTCAACATTTTATTACTATACCTTACAAAACTTATGATTACCGGTGGTACCTTTATCTTTTGTGGAAGTGGAAAATCTTACTCAGACTTCACATCATTGTTGTTGCAGGGATAGATCCTGTAGTTACTTTCTTCGCCGTTTTGTGGGTTGTTGAAACTTCGTTTGGCTTAATTTAAAATTGCTGCATTGTTGTTGTTGGGTGTAATTGGAATTCGGTTGTTGATATTCTTTTGGGTACCAAAACTAATAATTTAGCCCATATTTAAGTGGGAAGAATTCCCCAGACTTTCTTTGGATTTTATTTCTATAGAAAATTTTGTCAAAATTTAATTTCTATAGAAAAATTTGTCAAAATTGTATTGTTATAGAAAATTTTGTCAAAATTTTATTTCTGTAGAAAATTTTGTCAAAATTTTATTTCTATAGAAAATTTTGTCACAATTTTATTTCTATAGAAAATTTTGTCAAAATTTTATTCAACTTTATTCAACTGAAATTTTGTCAAACTGAATTATTTACGTATTTAATCGGCCTTTTTATGTTCGATATAGACCCATTTCTGTTCTTGAGTTGTACACTCAAAGAAAAAATATTTTCCTCCGCAATGAAATTTTAGACAAACGAAATACTCCATTCGTATAAAGTATTTTCGTTTAGAGCAAACTAATCCGAATGTTTGATAAGCGATTAAACGATTCTGTCTAAAATTTGTGTCAAAAGAAAACAGTGGCGCACTGCTCATGAAAATAGCTTGAAACTGAAAATACAATTTTCAGATTTTACTTCTCGTAATCATTTAAATAATGGCGGTAAAAATCCTCAGATTGAAGATTTCAAATCAAGGCGTTATTAATCATTTGCACGATATGTTTATGATTTCTCTACAACTCAAACAAAATTGGTTCTTATATATCCAGAATCTGATCTAGTCTTCATAGGTAGAATTTTTAATTTTTATTTTTTCTTCGGGAAGCGTACTGGATGAACTGATTTGCTTGGGAGAATATTTATCATCAAATCCCCTGAAATTCTATATATTTCAAAGTAAACTATTATATTTGATTCATGGTGGTGGGTATTTAAGATTCGGCCCAGCTGTATATACTTGTTTTTATGGCGGGCATGCCAAACTTTCCAACATAGCGGATAGCAAGATAAGAATATGATATGTATGGATATATGTTTAGAAAACGGAAATCTTATATTTTTGTAGTTGTCGCATGTTGTGCCTTTAATCCAAATTTGTTATATGCTTGTCAATTAAATTCAAATATCTCGTAGCGAACTTGACTTTGTGCTGAGTAGCCCCAAAAAATATATATATTTGGAACAAAGCCTGTATTTACAAAATTCTGTAGATTGATTAGTTTTGTTTTTTTTTTTTTTTTTTGTAAATAAATATACATATTTTTCAATACTTTGTGTATACACATACATAGACTTCTATCTATAGGTATATGACTATATCTTAGAAATAATAAAGAAACCATACGAAAAATTGTCTTTATAGACTAATTTGTATACCTGCAATAGCCCCCTTGTAATTGTGATTCATGTTGTCCACTGTTATATACATTAGCTTGTGTCCTTTGACTGGAATTGTTCCTGGGATTTGCATTTTACTTTGCTTTCATATTTACACTTCAGTTTGATGTCTCATGATGTCCTGTATTTATATGGTTTCTGCTGTAGATACTGATGATGAATTGCCCTTAACATCCGCTACTTCAGATGAAGAAGATGTTTGGGTTTGGACACTTGGTGTCTTGGATGGTGGGGGGCCCACAGGCATAACTGTCATGCTGCGACTGTTGGGTATCACAATGCCCTCTTCCGCCATAGCAACACCTGATCCATCGCCTCTCGCGCCATACAGGGCTATAGGGCTCAATGATATGGATGTCTTCAAAGTCACGTGATTGGCTAAAGGGTTAAGATTTAGTCTTATCCGTTTACCACCATCTTGTGATGCTGTTGCCAATAAGGCCTGTTTGTCATTTTGAGAGTCAGTGCAATTTGGTGGCGGAGAGTGGAGGTGGGCAGGTGAGGGATCTGGTGTTGGAATGTCTTTCAGCAGATATGTGGTATCCGAATACCTCTGTGGCGAGCTGGATGGTGAGGCTATGGAAGGCCTGTAACTGCAATTCGATGCCGTTGCTATGGTTGCCACAGATCTGTGCTTGCGTCGCGTTACCTTGTCCGTGCGCAATTGAGCGAATTCGACCGTAGGCTTCTTCGCTTGTCTTAGCATTGGTTCAATGGTTCTACGATTTAGTTGTTGTTTATTATTAAGGTCAGACAGGCTTATATTATTCTTAAGTAAGAGTTCTAAATTTTCTATGGAATTTATATGCGTACCCTTGTCACTTTCAGTTTCACCCTTCAATTCCTCCAATGGGGTACGGGGTAAAAAGTTCGTCTTGCTTATCGTACTACAAGCCTCCGAAGAGTTGTCGATTGAAGACGAATTATTTTTGCAAAATGCTGGTAGGGCTCCGATTGTGACCACACTGGAACTGCTTGAAATGCAGGGTGTCACTGAAGTGGTGGAACTGACTGTGGTGCCAAACGACGATGAGATGTTGTGTTGACGGCACAAGGATTTACGTCTTTGTGCCGTCAAATTGTTCATGTTAAAATTGAGATCTACATCGGGTGATAGGTCTTCCGATTCAGTGATATTACTGCTAATCTGATGTGATAACATCAATGACTCGGGAGGATCGGGACAAGGATCGTTTGGTATATTTGTGGAATTACCTTCAATCCTTAGTGGATTTATTACCATTTCCTGGATAATTTCTTTTTCTGGCTGTGCTGTTCCGCTGATAGTTGTATCTGCTATTTGCGTCTCCTCTGATTTACCTTTGAGGAAGTAGGTTATCATGGAACCTTTTCCCTTGACATTGACACTGCCGCGGCATGTTAGTTCAAAGCCTCGTGGTTTAAGGATTTGATGCATTTCTTCGGTAACCTATGGATTAAATGGAAGGGAAGATTTACACATATAAATTAAGTTAGTCAAATGTAATTCTTTGTGCTAACATCAAAGAAATATGACCTTGTAGTCTTGTCTCTAAATCCTCAGTTTAAACAGAAAATCAGCAATCCATTTTTGACTATTAAGAGTAAAAAGTATTCCATATCTAGGTTAAATTAAGTATTGGGGCCCGTTATTTCAGTGCTTCCCAATTCCATGTGTAGCTTAAAAAAGGCACCAGTATTACTGAGAGTGTTCGGTGGAAGCTGGGATTGAAGCTATGACCCTTTATATGCAAGACGGACAGCAAAACCATTGCAGGATTATATTTTTCTCAAACCCCACAAAAACATGTTGAAGTTTTGAGTCGATCCAAGGATGCCTGTCCGTCCGAAACAACCTTGAAACTAGGAACAGGTACGCGCAAAGAAAACAAAGCCCTTTGCAAAAGGGGTATCCCAAACTTTGTGCTTTTGTTACAGATTTTATACCCTTTACCACTACCGATTGTCCTAGAATTATATTCTGTGCCGATTTAGCTATGTCCGTCTGTCTGTCTGCATTTGTATTTATGTGTGCAAAGTAGAGCTCGTAGTTTAAGTCCCATCGTCCTCAAGTTTGGCACATGATCGTTTTTATACCCTAAACCACATAGTGGTCAGGGTATAATAAGTTTGATCTGCCAAAAAATATGCCTACCAGAAATATTGATTTTAGACCCCATAAAATATATACCGATCGACTCAGAATCACCTCCTGAGTCGATCTAGCGCTTGGTGTCCGTCCGTCTGTCTGTCCATGTATTTGTTGTTCCCAGGATTCCGGTCGCAATTATTAACCGATTTTGATGAAATTTGGTACATGGAGTTTTTTGGGCACAATGACGAAAGCTATTGAATTTGGAAGAAATCTGATCAATTTTAGATATAGCTCTCATATATATGTATCGCACGATTTCGACAAATGGGGTTACGTTGCGCTTTTTTACAAACGGATCATCACCAAATTTGGCAAAAAATAATCTTTTTCATTGCCCTTTAAGTCTGCAAAATTTCATCCAAATCGGTTCAGATTTAGATATAACTAAGTTTTTACTCCCTTCACCACTACTGTGGTACAGGGTATAATAAGTTTGTGCATTTGAATGTTACGCCAAGTAGGAAAAGTCTGAGACCCATCGTTTAGTATACCGATCGTCTTAGAATTATTTATTTATTTATTTATATATTTACAATCATAATGAATTATGAAAATAAATAGGTAATATAGGTGCTAACAACATAGGTTTTCGACCTGGTCTTAGAATTAAATTCTGAGTCGATTTAGCGATGTCCGTCTGTCTGTCTGTCTGTCCGTCCGTCCGTCCGTCTGTATGTATATGTAATTTTGTGTGCAAAGTACAACTCGCAGTTTAAGTCCGATCGTCCTCAAATTTGACACAGAGTTTTACATTGGCTAAAAGACAATCGCTATTGATTTTGAAAAAAAAAATCGGTTCAGATTTAGATATAGCTGCCATATATATTTATCACCGATCTGGTCATAATTGACGTATTTATCAACGTATTTTCTCAAAATTTCGGGCAGCCAAATATTTTGGGGCTTTCGTAAGATATGCAGAATATCAGCCAAATCGGTTCAGATTTAGATATAGCTCCAATATATATCTTTCGTCCGATTTGAACTTATATGACCAAAAAAGGCAGATTTTTGTCCTGATTTGCTTCAAATTTTGCACAAGGAGAACGTTTAATAACTCCCACACTGAAAACAAAGCATGCCTGGTTCCAAAGATTTTGTCTTTACTTTAAAAATTTTGGTATTGATTCCGAGCCAAAGAAGCGGAGAATACAAGTAAGGATATGTTTAAGACACAATTCTCTTTTAAATTTGGGTTTTGTGTATTTGCTTCTAGGAAGCAAATTTTAATTTGTCGCTTTTTCAGCTTTTTTTCTTCATATGCTATCAAAGTATTTTAAAAACTAGTAAACGACAACTTTATTTTCAAAATTAAGACTCGACTTCCAGTAGTAATTATGCTATGTTTCAAGTAAAAAGCGTCTTTAAAATGAAGTGTTGAAAAACATGTCCTATATTTGAACGATTTTTTTGCTTTGTAGTCAAGATGCAAAAAGACAACAAATTTAAAGACAATTTCATTAAATTTAAGTAATTTTTCTGAACTATTAAAGTCAAGTTGACCTTAGCCCTAACGTTTTTTCTTTCATGTTATGATACCCATTTTTAAGTGAAATCACTTAATTATAAGGATTATACGACTTCATTGAAAAGTTTATCGACTTTTGGACAAGGAAAAAAACTTTATATTAGAGAAATGCGTCTTCTATGCTAAGCAAAATTTGCATTCGTATTTTAAAGACATGAAATCTTTGACCCCACGACAATATTTTTTTCAGTGCATATATATCTTTCGTCCGATTTAGACTCATATGACCACAGACGCCAAAGTTTACTACCGATCTTCGTGAAATTGTACACAGAGGGTAGAATTGACATCCAACCAATGCTTGGTAAATTTGATTGAAATCGGTTCAAATTTAGATATAGCTCCCATATATATCTTTCGTCCGATTTGAACTTATATGGCCACAAAAGCCAGAGTTTTGCCGTGCATTGCTTCAAATTTTGCACAAGGGGTACCTTTAATAGTATCGTTAAGTGTGTCAAATTTTATTAAAATCGATTCAGATTTAGATATAGCTCACATATATATCTTTCGCCCGATTTGGACTTATATGGTCTCAAAAGCCAGAGTTTTGCCTTGATTTGCTCATAAGCGTAGGAAGGCCTCTGGGGAGAGGGCTTAGACCCCCCCAGAAAAAATGTAGCCCCCCCAGAATTTAAAAACCTATTTACGATTTGCATTTAAATTAATTAAATAAGTATATACAACCGCACAAAGTTCCGCTAAAGACTTTCATGCACAATCGAATTACTTGGGTTGTGGTAGAAGTTGCCGATGGCAATGTTTGAAGTCTGATATTTATGAAATAGAGCTGTGATTGAACTTATGGTTTAGTTGAATAAATAACAGCCTGATTCTGTATGTCGAACGAGTTCAATCGATCGACTGAAATGCATAGAAACAGCTGTTTTTTATACCCTCCATCATAGGATGGGGGTATATTAACTTTGTCATTCCGTTTGTAACACATCGAAATATTGCTCTAAGACCCCATAAAGTATATATATTCTGGGTCGTGGTGAAATTCTGAGTCGATCTAAGCGTGTCCGTCCGTCCGTCCGTCCGTCCGTCCGTCCGTCCGTCTGTTGAAATCACGCTAACTTCCGAACGAAACAAGCTATCGACTCGAAACTTGGCACAAGTAGTTGTTATCGATGTAGGTCGGATGGTATTGAAAATGGGCCATATCGGTCCACTTTTACGTATAGCCCCCATATAAAGGGACCCTCAGATTTGGCTTGTGGAGCCTCTAACAGAAGCATATTTCATCCGATCCGGCTGAAATTTGGTATATGGTGTTGGTATATGGTCTCTAATAACCATGCAAAAATTTGTCCACATCGGTCCATAATTATATATAGCCCCCATATAAACCGATCCCCAGATTTGGCTTGTGGAGCCTAAAAGAGAAGCAAATTTCATCCGATCCGGCTGAAATTTGGTACATGGTGTTGGTATATGGTATCTAACAATCATGCAAAAATTGGTCCATATCGGTCCATAATTATATATAGCCCCCATATAAACTGATCCCCAGATTTGGCTTGTGGAGCCTCTAAGAGAAGCATATTTCATCCGATCCGGCTGAAATTTGGTACATGGTGTTGGTATATGGTCTCTAACAATCATGCAAAAGTTGGTCCACATCGGTCAATAATTATATATAGCCCCCATACAAACCGATCCCCAGATTTGGCTTGCGGAGCCTCAAAGAGAAGCAAATTTCATCCGATCCGGTTGAAATTTGGTACATGATGTTGGTATATGGTCTCTAACAACCATGCAAAAATTGGTCCACATCGGTCCATAATTATATATAGACCCCATATAAACCGATCTCCAGATTTGGCTTGCGAAGCCTCAAAGAGAAGCAAATTGCATCCGATCCGGCTGAAATTTGGTACATGGTATTGGTATATGGTCTCTACCAACCATGCAAAAATTGGTTCACATCGGTCCATAATTATATAGCCCCCATATAAAACGTTCTCCAGATTTGACCTCTGGAGCCTCTTGGAGGAGCAAAATTCATCCGATCCGGTTCAAATTAGGAACGTGGTGTTAGTATATGCTCGCTAACAACCATACCAAAATTGGTCCAATCACACAAAAATTGGTCCATATCGGTTCATAATCATGGTTGCCACTAGAGCCAAAAATAATCTACCAAAATTTTATTTCTATAGAAAATTTTGTCAAAATTTTATTTCTAGAGAAAATTTTGTTAAAATTTTATTCGGTTCATAATAAAATTTTCATCATTGTCAAAATTTTATTTCTATAGAAAATTTTGTCAAAATTTTATTTCTATAGAAAATTTTGTTCAAATTTTATTCGGTTCATAATCATGGTTGCCACTCGAGCCAAAAATAATCTACCAAGATTTTATTTCTATAGAAAATTTTGTCAAAAGTTTATTTCTATAGAAAATTTTGCTAAAATTTTATTGCTGTAGAAATTTTTGTCAAAATTTTCTTTCTATAGAAAATTTTGTCAAAATTTTTATTTCTATAGAAAATTTTGTGAAAATTTTATTTCTATAGAAAATTTTGTTAAAATTTTATTTCTGTAGAAAATTTTGTCAACGTTTTATGTCTACTTTGTCAAACTGAATTATATACGTATTGGATCGATCTTTTTTGATGTAATATATACCACGTATGGACTTGCATACAATTTAGAAGATGGTTTTAGGAGGTTTTAAGATACCTTGCCATCGGCAAGCGTTACCGCAACTTAAGTAATTCGATTCTGGATGGCAGTGTTTAGAAGAAGTTTCTACGCAATCCATGATGGAGGGTACATAAGCTTCGCCTGGCCGAACTTACGGCCGTATATACTTGTTGGTTATAAATTCAGCTGTTTGTTTCCATTTTAGTCGATCCACAGAGCTCATTCGACATACAGAAACAGGCTGTAAAGCTCCTTTATTATATTGTTTAGTCTGGTTTAGTCATCTTAATTAAAAAAAAAAATTGGTATTAAAACTATTCTTTCATAAATTAATATCTTAATAATGCTGCAAAAAAGCGTCGCCAAAAAAGAAGTGAAAATGTTCTTTTTGGGTCCGGAAGTGGTGCAAAATTGGCGGAGAAGCGATGAATGTAATAGGAACTCGTCATTGAACGAATGGCCACCGTTTCAACAGCCGTTGCAATAAATTTGCATCACTTCTTACGGTGTGATCCGAATTCAGAGTTTTGAATGTGAGTTAAAAAATTGTGTGATATTTTCCCAAATAAATTTTATTTATTCGTTTTTTATTTGATTTTTGGTCGACCTTTTGTTAGAATTATATAAATATATATAAAGACCTCGAGCTTCAAGAAACATTAATTTATAATAATTTTTATATTTTTTTATGACTTTTAATGCATTCTAACGCTAAATTATCGATTTTTTTATAATGGATTTAGCATTTTTGTGGCAAAATTTGAATAATTTTTACCATTTTATTTATTCTTACTCTTTTTTTAAACTATTTGAAAAAAGAAAACAAAAATTACGCATTAAAATATAAAAAAAAACTGAAGTAAAAAACTTCCTGTGTAGTTAATATAATTAACTTCTAATTATACAATTATTATTCGAGCTTTATGGACAGATATAGATTAAGGAACATGGTTAATAGAGCCATTGAAAAGAAAACGCCAGATACAAATCTATACACGCCTGGACTGTACATGTTTCGGTTCGGGCGAATGAACCTTTCCACAGCCTTTAGTATAGATCTGGCTGGGAGAGATAACTCAATTTTGGGCCCTTTATGCTAACTCCTTATGGAGAAAACATTTGGGAAATTTCCTCTTACAAATTGAATCATCTTTTCTCCCACTGTACATCATCTTTTCATATAACTTACAAGTCCCTTAATCTTATTTTTATTTCGTTTTGTTACATAGTAATGCAACAACACGAAATTTGTTTTTAGAAAGCTAATTTGTTAGAATTCACCTAAGTGGTGAACAGTCATGGCTCTATTAACCATGTTCCTTAATCTATATCTGTCCATAAAGCTCGAATAATAATTGTATAATTAGATATAATGCATTTGGACGTCAATTGCCTGTTTCGGTATCAGGCTAACATGTAATATAATAAGCAACGATGAGCCCGTCGTAAAACTAGGAAAAACACGACTAATGTACGCGTTAGAATTGTTGTTGTATCCTGGAAACCAGTTTCTGTTAATTGTCATATGTTGTAGTTGACTGTAGAAACAATAAGCATTGTTCGACTGTTCACCACTTAGGTGAATTCTAACAAATTAGCTTTCTAAAAACAAATTTCGTGTTGTTGCATTACTATGTAACAAAACGAAATAAAAATAAGATTAAGGGACTTGTAAGTTATATGAAAAGATGATGTACAGTGGGAGAAAAGATGATTCAATTTGTAAGAGGAAATTTCCCAAATGTTTTCTCCATAAGGAGTTAGCATAAAGGGCCCAAAATTGAGTTATCTCTCCCAGCCAGATCTATACTAAAGGCTGTGGAAAGGTTCATTCGCCCGAACCGAAACATGTACAGTCCAGGCGTGTATAGATTTGTATCTGGCGTTTTCTTTTCAATGGCTCTATTAACCATGTTCCTTAATCTATATCTGTCCATAAAGCTCGAATGATAATTGTATAATTAGATATAATGCATTTGGACGTCAATTGCCTGTTTCGGTATCAGGCTAACATGTAATATAATAATTAACTTCTTTGTGAGGACATTTTTGGAAGTGCTTTTAAAGTTTTGCCTTTAAAACAAATCCCAAATTTTTTGCTGTGAAAAGTGTGGAACTACTTTTAGTTGCTTTATTATATATTATTTTGATGTCTATTTTTGTATTCTTTTTTATGAAATAAAACAATAACTGAACCAATAAGTTCAGTCTATAAATGTTTAGGTTGGGGGGCTATAGCCCCCCCTAGGAAAATTGTCTAGCTACGCTAATGGATTTGCTTCAAATTTCGCACAAGGAGTACGTTTAGTAGTATCGGTAATTGACCAAATTTGGTTGAAATCGGTTCAGATTTAGATATGGCTCCCATATATATCTTCCGTCAGATTAGCACTCATATGACCAGGGGGGCCAAAGTTATACTCCCATTTACGTGAAATTTTGCATAGATAGCAGAATTATTATTCTAACTATACATGTCAAATTTAGTCAAAATCGGTTCAGATTATATACAGCTCCCATATATACGTACACCAGAGTTGGGGAAATATAGTACACATTTTAGATCCATTTGCAATGGAAGTTTCCTCCAATTAACTGGATAGCGTTAGCCGATTTAAATTTTAATTCTAGAAATTTTGTAGAAGTAAAAAATTGTCTCCTTTATATAGCTTCCAGCAAGTGTGAAGTACACGCAAAAAAATAATTCATTCCTCCCAAACGAAATTTTAGACAAACAAAGTTCGTTTCTCATTTGCTTTTCGCTGTAAGGAAGTGTATTTGGAAGAAAAGTATATACTTTTTGTGATAAACGTTTATTCTTTTCCAGGATGTAAAAACAATTTCATAAAGACTAACTCAAAAAAATTTTTTTCTGGCTAATTGCATTTTCCCTCACATCTTTCTCACTTCCACGAAGTTTGTTAGTCCTTAGCACCTTTTTCTGTAATACCAACAATGTAGAAGAAATTATACGATTCTATAAATTTTTAAAATTTTTTTACCTTTCGCCTGGACGGAGAATCGAACCGCGGACCATGCACTTTGTAAGCCAACACACTAACCACTGAGCTATGAACCTGTTATGGTCATCAATAGATGAATATCCATATAAGTTATATTTATATAGCATAGCTTGCGGCGCCCACGAACCGAATAAACAAAGTTTATTTAACAGAAACAAGCATTTAGTTTGGCACCGTGGAGCAGTGGTTGCTACGTTCGACTTGCATGCCAAGGGTCGTGGGTTCGATCCCCGCTTCGACCAAAGTTTTTTTTTTACATATAAAGGGTGATACGGTCAAAATTTGGTCAAGGGAAAACGCGTGTAAATCGGTGAAATCGTTTATTTAAAAAATCAAATTAAATTTCTTTTTCAAGTTCAATTAGTATAAAATTCAGGAAAAATATTCAGTTAGGCTTTCGCTTTTCCAAATCCGAATTGCCGGGCCTCATGCTTGACACCTGCCATCAGATTTTGTACAGCCACCTTGTCCACCTTCTTCGCCGCAGAAAGCCAGTTTTCCTTGAACTGCTGCTCGTCCTTAGCAGTTTTTTTGGTCTTCTTTAGGTTCCGCTTGACAATAGCCCAGTATTTCTCAATTGGGCGGAGCTCTGGCGTGTTGGGAGGGTTCTTGTCCTTGGGAACCACCTGCACGTTGTTGGCGGCGTACCACTCCATGGCCTTTTTACCGTAATGGCAAGATGCCAAATCCGGCCAAAACAGTACGGAAAAACCGTGTTTCTTCAGGAAAGGCTGCAGACGTTTATTCAAACACTCTTTCACGTAAATTTCTTGGTTGACAGTCCCGGAAGCTATGAAAATGCTGCTTTTCAAGCCACAGGTACAGATGGCTTGCCAAACCAGATATTTCTTTGCGAACTTTGACAGTTTTATGTTCTTGAAAATATCTGCTACCTTTCCCCTTCCTTTTGCCGTATAAAACTCCTGTCCCGGAAGCTGCTTGTAGTCGGATTTGACGTAGGTTTCGTCGTCCATTACCACGCAGTCAAACTTCGTCAGCATCGTCGTGTACAGCCTCGGGGATCGCGCTTTGGCCGTCGTATTTTCTTTATCATCGCGATTTGGAGTCACTACCTTCTTGTAAGTCGATAGTCCGGCTCGTTTTTTGGCTCGATGCACGGTAGTAGACGATACACCCAGCTTATTTGCGGCATCTCGGAGAGAGAGGTTAGGGTTTCGCTTGAAACTACTGGCAACTCTCTTTGTCGTCTCAGCGGCTTCCGGTATTCGATTTCCCCCCGATCCAGACTTCCTGGCTGTCAACAAACGTTCCCCAAACACTTTAATTACATTTGTAACGGTTGATTTGGCAACTTTTAGCGATTTTGCCAGCTTTGCCTGCGAGTAGCTCGGATTTTCGCGATGCGCGAGCAAAATTTTGATACGCTGCTCTTCTTGCTTGGACGGCATTTTGACAACTGAAGAGTGAATTTCAAAATCAAAATAGGAGCAACATTCTACACACACACACCTTCAAAATGACGGGAGTTCAGTTTTTTTAAATGCAAAATTGAAAAAAATACGTCAAGTTTATATTGACCAAATTTTGACCGTATCACCCTTTATTCCAGATATGTTCGGAAGATTCCGAAAAAATGTTCAACATTACATTGTAGTATATTAAATTTTGAACTGTAAACTGTGTCTTATTAAAGACCTAAAGTCGGAAAGAACAGTGTTTGATATAAACGAAATGGACTGTGTTGTTGTTTCAAAAATAACTTTTTTTATTGAAAAAATAAAAATTTTGTAACAAACGAATTTTTTTGGTGATAAAAGTTTAAAAATTTCGAAGCAATTCAAAAAACTCTAACAAAAGAAAAACGTTTTCGGTACACGTTTTCCAAACGTTTTTTTTTCTTTGCGTGTAGTTGATATGGTAACACAAATTTTGGCCTACATAGGGGTGAAGGGTATAATATAGTCGGCCCCGCCCGACTTTAGACTTTACTTACTTGTTTCTAATATTTAGCGTCTTGTAGGACGTAGGGCCACAATGTAGGGACATTTTCAATCAACACAATTTGGAAATTAGAAGCCGGCAAGGCTTGATATTTAACAAAAAAATCTAACAAATTTTGAAGTTTACCACAAATTAACACAAATCTAGCAAACAAATGTTTCAACAGAAATTTTTGTTAAAACTTTATTCCTGTAGGAAATTTTGTAGACATTTTATTTCTATAGAAAATTTTGTCAAAATTGTATTTTTATAGATTTTTTTTCAAAATATTATTTCTATAAAAATTTTCTCAAAATTTTATTTCTATGGAATTTTTTCTCAAAATTTTATTTTTATAAAATTAATTAGAAAAATTTTATTTCTATAGAGATTTAACAAAAAAAAAAAAAAGTATTATGTTTGTAGAATTCTACCAACTGTGGCAACCGTGGTGGTAATACAAATTTATTTTCTAGGTTATATACGTTGCATTTTCATGTTTTACAATAATAAAGTACTAAGAATCATTTTTTGTTGTAGAATTTGTTTAAATTTAACGAAAATATTGTAGGGGAAATTGTTTGGTAATGTATGTGAAAGTAGGGAACTTTTTTGTCCTTGTAGGGTAAACCGAACATTTTCCCTGGCCACACTGACTATGAGCTATAGTCAGATTGAGACAAAGCACCTAAAACATGTATCCCTTAATTTTCTTAAATATGCAACTGCGGTTTATCTCCCAGACCTATATCAGTGTTACCCCACAAATACTCATGATTACTAACATAATTCAGTAAGGGTGGTTTAGGGTATGATATAGTCGGCCCCGCCCGACTTTCTACTTACTTGCTTTATTAATAATGAACTCAATATTAGTGGCATACTAACTCTGTAGGTTCAAAATCAACTATAGCTCCTAATATCAGACATTTCTGTTCAGATTACATGTGAACTCCCATGTACCCCTTAATGTTCTTAAATGTGGAAATGCGGGTTTTCCCCAAACCTATACCATTGATACCCCACAAACAATGTTTAGTAATTCAGAAGGGGTGGTTTAGGGTATGCTATAGTCGGCCCCGCCCGACTTTCTGCTTTACTCACTTGTTTAATAATGTACTCTATATTAGTGGCATACTACTCTGTAGGTTCAGAATCAACTATATCTCCTCATATCACACATTTCTGTTCAGATTGTGATAAAACAAAAACAAACATGTACCCCTTAATGTTCTTAAATATGGAAATGCGGGTTTTCCCCAAACCTATACCATTGATACCCCACAAACAATGTTTACTAATTCAGTAGGGGTTGTTTAGGGTATGATATAGTCGGCCCGCCCGACTTTCTACTTTGCTCACTTGTTTACTTACATTTTTAATTTTTTTTCGCTTTGAATACTCTATAGGCACTCCAATTTGCAACCAAGAAAACAACTGAACAAATTATAAGAAGTGAAATTGTTTTAACGTCTTCTAGCGGGACTTTGTTTATTTTTATACCCACCACCATAGAATGGTGACGGGGGTATAATAAGTTTGTCATTCCGTGTGTAACACATCGAAATACCGATTTCCGACTATATAAAGTATATATATTCTTGATCAGGGAGAAATTCTAAGACGATATAACGATGTCCGTCTGTCTGTCTGTCTGTTGTAATCACGCTACAGTCTTCAATAATGAAGCAATCGTGCTGAAATTTTGCACAAACTCGTCTTTTGTCTGCAGGCAGGTCAAGTTCAAAGATGGGCTATACCGGTCCAGGTTTTGATATAGTCCCCATATAAACCGACCTCCCGATTTGGGGTCTTGGGCTTATAGAAATCGTAGTTTTTATCCAATTTGCCTGAAATTTGAAATCTAGAGGTATTTTATGACCATAAAGAGGTGTGCCAAAAATGGTGAGTATCGGTCCATGTTTTGGTATAGCCCCCATATAGACCGATCTCCCGATTTTACTTCTTGGGCTTATAGAAACCGCAGTTTTTATTCAATTTACCTGAAATTGGAAATCTAGAGGTATTGTAGGACCACAAATACGTGTCGGTCCATGTTTTGGTATGGTCCCCATATAAAACGACCTCCCGATTTGGGGTCTTGGGCTTATAGAAACCGCAGTCTCTATCCAATTTGTCTGAAATTGGAAATCTAGAGGTATTTTAGGACCATAAAGTGTTGTGCCGAAAATGGTGAGTATCGGTCCATATTTTGGTATAGCCCCCATATAGACCGATTTCCCGATTTTACTTCTTGGGCTTATAGAAACCGCAGTTTTTATTCTATTTGCCTGAAATTGGAAATCTAGAAGTATTTTTTGACCATAAAGAGGTGTGTCAAAAATGGTGAGTATCGGTCCATGTTTTGGTATAGCCCCCATATAGACTGATCTCCCGATTTTACTTCTTGGACTTATAGAAACCGCAGTTTTTATTCAAATTACCTGAAATTGGAAATCTAGAGGTATTGTAGGACCACAAATACGTGTACCAAAAATGGTGAGTATCGGTCCATATTTTGATATAGCCCCCACATAGACCGATCTCCCGATATTACTTCTTCGGCTTATAGAAACCGCAGTTTTAATTCAATTTACCTGAAATTGGAAATCTAGAGGTATTGTAGGACCATAAAGAGGTGTGCCAAAAATGGTGAGTATCGGTCCATATTTTGGTATAGCCCCCATATAGACCGATCTCCCGATTTTACTTCTTGGGCTTATAGAAACCGCAGTTTTTATTCAATTTACCTGAAATTGGAAATCTAGAGGTATTGTAGGACCACAAATACGTGTGCCAAAAATTGTGAGTATCGGTCCATGTTATGGTAATGTCCCCATATAAAACGACCTCCCGATTTGGAGTCTTGAGCTTATAGAAACCGTAGTTTTTATCCAATTTGCCTGAAATTGGAAATCTAGAGGTATTTTTGGGCCATAAAGAGGTGTGCCGAAAACGGTGAGTATCGGTCCATATTTTAGTATAGCCCCCATAAGAACGATCTCCCGATTTAACTCCTTGGGTTTCTAGAAACCGTAGCTTTTATCTGATTTGCCTGAAATTGTAAATATTCTGGTATTTTAGGCTCACAAAAACGTGTATCGGATTAAGTTTTTATCGGTCCATTTGGTAATGCCTCCATATAGACCGACTTCACTTCTTGAGGGTGTAGAAGGCGCACTGATCATGAAAATTGCTTGAAACTCAATGTAAAATTTCCAGATTTTACTTCTACAGATTTAAGATTTCAAATCAAGACGTTATTTTATAATTTTCTTTCACACTCACAAGAGATGTTAATGATTCCTCTAAAACTCAAACAAAAATGGTTCTTATAAATCCAGAATCTGATATAGTCCTCATAGGTGAAATCTTTAAATTTATCTTCGGGAAGTGTCCTCAAGTCCTCAAGCCCTCCTGAAATTTCAAAGGAACACCTAATATTTGGTTCATGGTGGTGGGTATTTAAGATTCGGCCCGGCCGAACTTAGTGCTGTATATACTTGTTGTTCTTTAAGATTATATCATATTTTTTTATGCATTACGCGTAAGCACCGAAACTCAATTAAGACCAGAAGTGTGTATTTTTGGTTTGTTTAATTTTGCTAGGGACATTATTTTGTACATTACTTTTAGATACCAAAATTAAATTATCCCTGGATTTATTTTTTGAATTACCCTCTCATTTTTTTTCTTTGAGAGGGACAGCGTCTTTCTTATCGATTTTATGCTCAACCGGTAATGCCCAATATAGTCTATCGATTATTTTATAGATTACTTTATGGTGCTGAATTGGATGTAATGAAATGGTTCATCATACACATACAGAAAACGGGTCTTTAGTACTTTTTGAATTCATTATTGTACACTAAAATAACCTCCTGAACATGTGGAGTGCTTATATAGGTAGGGAAAATGCGACAATAGCTATTTGCCGAACAAGCGGGAATCTACTCATATACACATACACATACATATGGAAAACTTACTTGTATATGATCTACCAATCCCGTTGAGTCCATGCGTGAGGCAACATTTACAGCATTTCCCCAGATATCATATTGGGGCTTACGTGCTCCAATAACGCCAGCCACAACAGGTCCAATATTAATACCTGTTAGATGAAACAAAAAAGAACAAAAAACAATGTGAGAGAGTTACAATTGAATGAATGAAGAAAATTGGATTGTACATTTAGGGAGAAATATTGGCTAGTCAAAAAAGTCTCTGAGTCGTTATGGCGTTGTCCTTCCCACAGTGGTTCCAAATCGTTTTTTGTTTTTTTTGGAAATAATTCTGCAACTTTAAAACGGATAAAGATATCAACATAATTTTTTTTTTGTGTGTGAAAGCTGTGGGTTTTGCAAATTTGTGGGTCCCTAGTGGGTCCAAGGCCTGACCTGCGTTGAAAATTGGTCACCTCGGTCGTTGACAGCTAATACAAAATTTTACAGCTAAAACAAAATTTTGAACCGATTTCGATTATTTTTTCTTTGCTGGGTAGAAGAAAAAAGTTCGCGTACGTGTGCAATTATCTTTTACCGTTCGCAAGATATGGGCCCCACAATTTATTTTTTTGCAAAATTTTTACAATGTGGCATTGCATTTATTTTTTATTTTTATTTTTTATTTATTTATTTCATAAAACCTGTACAACAAGAATAACAGATTCTTATAATTATAGTACAGGGAAGTTTATCCAATGTTTGTATAATCTCATAAATCGAAACTTAAATGTAATTAAAAAAAAAAAAAAATAAGAAACGAAAAACTAAATGAAATGAAATGAAATTGACAATTAAATTATATGTTTGTAATGATTTTAAAAATAAAATATTTGATTTGACAATATTGTAAAAATTGGTATAATTAAATTTGGGTACGGTAACAAAGATAAAATTAGAAGTGACATTAATATACAGAAACAGAGACGAGAATAAGAAGAAAAAAAATACAAAGAAAGAAAAAAAAAAAACAAATAAAGAAAAATACAACATTCAATAACAAATTAGGAAAAAATAAAGACTTTCAGGTGATAGCAAAGTAATTAAACAATTTTTTCTTAAATGTATTGGTGTCGCTAATGGTTTGAATACAGATAGGTAACGAATTCCAAAGACGAACGGACGACACAAAAAATTGCCAATCAGAAACAAGGCTACGTTGCACAAACGGTATAATTCTCCTACCCCTACTGGAGCGAGTGAATCGAAGCCTATTGAATAAATACTCAGGTGTTCCAGAGTAGACCAATTTGTGGAGGAATACAAGGCTCCTAATAGATAACAAACTATCAAAGGATACACCATATAGAGTTAGTGAATATCGGGTAACGGAATCACGACGACTCAGCCCAAAGATGTAGCGTGTTATGCTATTAAAAAGGACGTTAAATCTCCTTCGACTAACAGAGTCACAGCTAGCGAATAATTCAGAACCATATAATAGACCTGGCAAAATGTAAGTCTTCGCTAATAGACGTCTGACTCCCAAAGGAGTAAAAGAATGTGTCGACCAGAGTGCACGTAGCTTCGCATAGCTTTGTCCCACAGCGGAGCAGATATGATCCGACCATGTCAGTGTATCATTAAAGATAACCCCGAGATTTCTTGCCGACGACACAATCGATATACCGATGTCATTAATACTAACATTGACATCATATCGGAGATTCGATTTCCTCTTACCCATGATGAGGCACTTTGATTTTCGGGGGTTTATGCAGAGCCCGTTAGCACATGCCCAAGTATGAATCCTCACCAGGTCCTGATTCAATCTGTCAACACAGTCATTGAGCTCCGATAGGGGACTTGAAATATACACTTGTACATCATCAGCATATAAATGTACCTTAGTGTACGATAGATGAGAGGGAAGGTCGTTGGAATAGACTGAGAATAGCAGAGGGCCCAAGATTGACCCCTGAGGAACACCTCTGTTGACTGGCAGAGTTCCTGACAGTAAACCATTTGCACTAACAGATTGCGACCGATTACACAAATAGGACCAAACGAGACGTGTCGCGGATGAAGAAAAATTATAAATATTTAATAACTTAGCACACAATATGTTATGATCCACCGAATCGAAGGCCTTAGAGTGATCAAGAAGAACCAGACAAGTAACTTCATTGTTCTCTAAGTTCATCCTTATATCCTCGCATACGTCTGCCAAGGCGGTTATGCAGCTGTGCTTGGGACGGAAGCCAGACTGTCTTTCACACCAGGACAGGAACAAAAACCTTTGTATATAGCACCCAACAAAATTCTACGAATTCTAGAAGAAAAAAAAATATGTACCCAAGTGCTTTAAATTAAAAGTTGTAAAGTCCACAAATTAGAATTTCAAAAAAATATCTAATTTTGACCACTTTTTGGAAAAAGGCACGTACATTCTTTCTGTCGTAACATTTTTGTATAGATTTCTCCTCATCTTTTTATACCCTGCGCCACACTGTGGAACAGGGTATTATAAGTTAGTGGATATGTTTGCAATACCCAGAAGGAAACGAGATAGACATATGGTGCCTTTGACAGTATTGCTCAGGGCCGGCCCCTGAGTCGCTCTTGCCATGTCCGTCTCTGTGAACACATTTTTGTAATTAAGTCCAATCGACTTCAAATTTGGCACAAGTACGTATTTTGGGTTAGAATAGAACCCTATTGATTTTGGAAGAAATCGGTTCAGTTTTAGATATAGCTCCCATATATATATTTCGCCCGATATCTACTAATACAGCCACAGAAGCCAGAATTTCAGCCTGATTGACTTTAAATTTTGCACAAGGAGTGCAATTGACAGTGTCGTAAAGTGTGCTAAATTTGGCTGAAATCGGTTCAGATTTAAATATATCTCCCATATATATACCTTTCCCCCGATATGGACTTATATGGCCCCAGAAGCCATAGTTTGGCCCTTATTTGCTTTAAATTTTGCACAGAGAGTGGTTGAAATCGGTTCAGATTTAGATATAGCTCCCATATATATCTTTCTCCCGATATACACTTATATGGCCCCAGAAGCCAGAGTTTTTACCTAATTTGCTTCAAATTTTGCACAGGCAATAGAATTGATATTGTTGCTATGCATGCCAAATTTGGTAGAAATCGATTCAGATTTATATATAGCTCCCATATATATCTTTCCCCCGATGTTCACTCATATGACACAGAGTTCAAAATTGTAATCCGAATTACGTGAAATTTTGCACAGGGAGTAACATAACATTGTAACTATGCACACCAAATTTAGTTGAACTCGGTTCAGATTTAGATATAGCTGGCATATATATGTTTTTCTTATTTGGCAAAAATGGTCAATATACCAACATAAAACCGCCACTTCTAAATCGAAAACTTGTAAGAGTTACTTAAATTTTCCTATACTTCTAATACATAGCTATCTACCGATAAATCATAAATGTACTTTAGCGAAGTTGCATAATAATTGTTTCAGATTTAAATGTTTCCCATATTTTTTTTATTTTTACTAACACTATGTTCTACACCAGGACAGGAACAAAAACCTTTGTATATAGCACCCAACAGATTTTGTGGATTTGATATGCTATCGATGGATCTACAATGTGGTGCAGGATATAATATAGTCGGCCCCGCCCGACTTTAGACTTTCCTTGCTTATTTTACTTGTTTCTTATAGAACACCAAATAAGGATAGGTTTTAAGCTTTTATCGGCCAGTGTGGTCAAGTAGTATATGAGTTCTTCTCCTCTCAAAATCGACAAGTTTTCAAAAAGAAAACAATTTGTTTTGCCGACCTGTTTTCCAAAAAGCCCTATGTGCCCACTAACGATCACCATCCTACCAGTAAACAGCTGAGAAATATGCAAATTACAAAAAAAAACGTTTTTTCAACATATGTCCCTACTTTGGGGAATTTTGTTTTGCCGATCTGTTTTCCAAAAAGCTCTATGTGCCCACTAACGATCACCGTCCTAGCAGTAAACAGCTGAGAAATATGCAAATTATAAAACAAGTATATACGGCCGTAAGTTCGGCAAGGCCGAATCTTATGTACCCTCCACCATGGATTACATAGAAACGTGTACTAAAGACTGTAATCCACAATCGAATTACTTGGGTTGTGGTATCTTAAAACTTCTTAACATCGTACCAAATTTCAACCAGATCGGATGAATTTTGCTTCTCCACAAGACACCAGAGGTCAAATCTGGGGATCGGTTTATATGGGTGCTATATATAATTATGGACTGATATGAACCAATACTTGCATGGTTGTTGGATACCATAGACTACCACCACGTACCAAATTTCAACCAGATCGGATGAATTTTGCTTCTCCCAAAGGCACCGGAGGTCAAATCTGGCGATCCGATTATATGGGAGCTATATATAATTATGGACTGATAGGAACCAATTCCTGCATGGTTGTTGGATACCATATACTAACATCACGTACCAAATTTCAACCGAATGGGAAGAATTTTGCCCTTCCAAGATGCTCCGGAGGTCAAATCTGGGGATCGGTTTATATGGGGCCTATATATAATTATGGATCGATATCGACCAATTTTTGTATGGGTGTTTGAGGCCATATATTAATACCACGTACCAAATTTCAACTGAATAAGATGAATTTTGGCCTTCCAAGAGGATCCGGAGGTCAAATCTGGTGATCGGTTTATATGGGGGCTATATATAATTATGGATTGATGTGGACCATTTTTGGCATGGTCATTAGAGACCATATACTAACAGCATGTACCAATTTTCAGCCTGATCGGATGAAATTTGCTTCTCTTAGAGGCTCCGCAAGCCAAATCGGGGGATCGGTTTATATGGGGGCTATATATAATTATGGACCGATGTGGACCAATTTTTGCATGGTTCTTAAAGATCAAATGCTGACACCATGTACCAAATTTCAGCTGGAACGGATGAAATTTGCTTCTCTTAGAGTCCCCGCAAGCCAAATTTAGGGGTCTGTTCATGTGGGGGCTATACGTAAAAGTGGACCGATATGGCCCATTTGCAATATCGTCAGATCTACATCAATAACAACTACTTGTGCCAAGTTTCAAGTCGATAGCTTGTTTCGTTCGGAAGTTAGCGTGATTTCAACAGACGGACGGACATGCTCAGATCGACTCAGAATTTCACCACGACCCAGAATATATATACTTTATGGGGTCTTAGAGCAATATTTCGATGTGTTACAAGCGGAATGACAATGTTAATATACCCCCATCCTATGGTGGAAGGTATAGAAATAACGTTTTTTCAACATATGTCCCTACTTTGGGGATTTTATGGATTTTTGATACTAATTTAGGGAATGGCATATTTTCTCTGCAAAAATCAGTAAAAATCATAATGGTATCACAATTAGTTCAAAAGTTATTAAGGTTTCAATTCATATTTTTATTTTAACCAAAAATAACAAAAGCTCGAAAAATAATTGTATAATTAGATAAAATGCATTTGGACGTCAATTGCCTGTTTCGGTATCAGGCTAACATGAAATATAAAAAATGGGAACTTTTTAAAAAAATTGTTCCGTGCCCCAAAAACTACCAATAAATTAGAAATAAAGCTCTCTCAAATACCTTTCCAACGATGTGTTATATTATAGACCCGTGCTCAGCCAAATCCGCCAAAAACGTGCACACTTGCACGTCCCTAACTCGGGTAAAGTAATGCATTTCTGCAAATGTACTCTTATATGGGGGCTATACCTAAATCTGAACCGAGTTAAGTCAAACTTGGCACACTTGACGATACTATCAAGTATACTTCTTGTGCAAAATTTGAAGCAAATCAGGGAAAAAATTTGACTTCTGGAACCATATAAGTGCATATCGGGCGTAAGATATATATGGAGGCTATATCTAAATCTGAACCGATTTTAACCAAACTCGGCATGCGCAGCTAGAATGTTAATTATGCTATCTGTGCAAAATTTCAAGTAAATCGGAGTAAAGCTGTGGTCTCGGAGTGAAAATTTATTTTGCGGTGACCATGTAAGTGTATATCGGACAATAGATGTATATGGGAGCTATCTAAATCTTAACCGATTTCCACCAAATTTTGCACACTTTACTGTACTACTAATTAGACTCCTCCTTTACAAGTTCTACCCAGCAAAGAAAAAATCATCGAAATCGGTTCAAAAATTGCGGAGTTGCCAGCTAAAACAAAATTTCATACCCCAGAGGTGACCAGCCAGTCAGTCAGTGGACCCACAAATTTGCAAACTTAGAGGAAAACACCTCAGCTTTCACACACAGAAAAAACTATGTTGATATCTTTATCCGTTCAAAAGTTGCAGAATTATTTCCTAAAAAAGTGATTGGCATCCGTCCATCTTTTAAAATCACTAACACGAAACAAATTATCGGCTGGAAATCTGGCACAAGTAGTTCTTATTTATGTAGATTGGATGATATTACAAATGGGGCAAACTGGACCACATTTGGGTATAGCTCACATAAAAACCAATCCCCAGATTTGATTTCTTCTAATACGATTGAAATATGGCACACTGAAAAAAGCATGACCAGTTTCAAAAATTTTATATTCACACTAATGATATTGGTATTGATTCCGAGCCAAAGAAATCAAGATTTGAAGTAAGGATACCTTTAAGACACCATTATCTTTAAAATTTTAATATTGGTAAACTGAAAAAAAAATTTACGTGATATTAAAAATTACGCAACCTTAATTTTAGAATGCGCAATTTACACACTATTAAGGACAAATTTCTTTAAAATAATGAAATTTTAATTAAAAACAAGTATATACAGTAGTAAGTTCGGCCGGGCCGAATCTTAAATACCCACCATCATGAATCAAATATAATAGTTTCCTTTGAAAATTTCTGGGGGGTTTGATGACAGATATTTTCCCAAGCAGATCAGTTCAACCAGTACGCTTCCCACAGATAAATAATGTAAAGATTTTACCTACGAAGACTAGATCAGATTCTGAGTTTATAAGAACCTTTTTTTGTTTGAGTTGTAGAGGAATCATAAACATCTCTTGTAACAGGTTGGCTGATAAGTCCCCTGTCTAACAAAGAAAAACACATTTTTTTGTCAAAATTCGTTTTTATTATTCAACATAGTTCCCTTCAAGAGCGATACAACGATTATAACGACCTTCCAATTTTTTGATACAATTTTGGTAGTACTCCTTCGGTTTTGCCTCAAAATAGTCCTCAGTTTCGGCGATCACCTCTTCATTGCAGCCAAATTTTTTCCCTGCGAGCATCCTTTTCAGGTCTAAGAACAAGAAAAAGTCGCTGGGGGCCAGATCTGGAGAATACGGTGGGTGGGGAAACAATTCGAAGCCCAATTCATGAATTTTTGCCATCGTTCTCAATGACTTGTGGCACGGTGCGTTGTCTTGGTGGAACAACACTTTTTTCTTCTTCATATGGGGCCGTTTGGCCGCGATTTCGACCTTCAAACGCTCTAATAACGTCATATAATAGTCACTGTTGATAGTTTTTCCCTTCTCAAGATAATCGATAAAAATTATTCCATGCGCATCCCAAAAAACAGAGGCCATTACTTTGCCAGCGGACTTTTGAGTCTTTCCACGCTTCGGAGACGGTTCACCGGTCGCTGTCCACTCAGCCGACT
This sequence comes from Haematobia irritans, assembly GCF_050003625.1. Classification (NCBI taxonomy): domain Eukaryota; kingdom Metazoa; phylum Arthropoda; class Insecta; order Diptera; family Muscidae; genus Haematobia; species Haematobia irritans. The sequence goes on from NC_134400.1 coordinate 111,521,953, forward strand.
GTCGATTGGACTCAGGAGTGTAGTGATGGAGCCATGTTTCATCCATTGTCCCATATCGACGGAAAAACTCGGGTGTATTACGAGTTAACAGTTGCAAACACCGCTCAGAATCATCAACACGTTGTTGTTTTTGGTCAAATGTGAGCTCGCGCGGCACCCATTTTGCACAGAGCTTCCGCATATCCAAATATTGATGAATGATATGACCAACACATTCCTTTGATATCTTTAAGGCCTCTGCTATCTCGATCAACTTCATTTTACGGTCATTTAAAATCATTTTGTGGATTTTTTTGATGTTTTCGTCGATAACCACCTCTTTCGGGCGTCCACTGCGTTCACCGTCCTCCGTGCTCATTTCACCACGCTTGAAGTTTGCATACCAATCAATTATTGTTGATTTCCCTGGGGTAGAGTCCGGAAACTCTTTATCAAGCCAAGTTTTTGCTTCCACATTATTTTTTCCCTTCAGAAAGCAGTATTTTATCATAACACGAAATTCCCTTTTTTCCATTTTGTTCACAATAATAAAGGTTGCTTCACAAAAGACTCACGAACCAATTGACTTACAGACGTCAAATTTTGAAACGAATCATTTGAAAGTTGGTACTATATAAAAATAATATGCATTTAATACTAGCGACGCCATCTATGTGTCAGACCGGGGACTTATCAGCCAACCTGTTAAGTGTGCAAGGAAATGATGAAATAACGCATTGATTTGAAATCAAAAATCTGTGGATTTTCATATCAATTATTTAAATGACTACGAGAAGTAAAATCTGGAAATTTTGCATTCAGTTTCTGTTTCTCTCCAGGTCTGAAATCGGTCTATATGGAGGCCTTTCTAAATGGACCGATAAGACTAAATCATATACACTTTGTTATGGGTCTAAATTCCAGTATATTTTCAATTTGTGGCAAATCGGATAAAAACTACAATTTCTAGAAACCCTAGGAGTTAAATCGTCAGTTCGGTGTAATGGGGGCTATACCAAAACATGGAAGGACACACAGTATTCAGCACATTTAATTGTAGTTCTAGAATGTAGACCTCAAATCGGAGGGGCGGTTTATAAAGGGGCTATATCAAAAACTGTACCGATACTCAATACATTCGGCACACATCTTTATGGTCCTAGAATACCTGTAGATTTCCAATATCAGGCAAATTGGATAAAAACTACGGATTCTAGAAGCCCAAGAAGTACATCTGGAGATCGGTCTATATAGGGGGTATATCGAAACATGGACCGATAAACACCGTTTTCAGCACATCTCTTTATTTTCCTAGAATACCTCTGGATTTCCAATTTCAGGCAAATTGGGTAAAAATTACGGATTCTAGAAGACCAAGAAATAAAATCGGGAGATCGGTCTATATGGTGGCTATATCGAAACATTGACCGGTACTCACCATTTTTGGAACATCTCTTTATGGTCCTAGAATACCTCTAGATTTCCAATTTCAGGCAAATTGGGTAAAAACTACGGATTCTAGAAGACCAAGAAGTAAAATCGGGAGATCGGTCTATATGGGGGCTATATCAAAACATGGACCGATAATCACCATTTTCGGAACATCTCTTTATGGTCCTAAAATACCTCTAGATTTCCAATTTCAGGCAAATTGGGTAAAAACTACGGATTCTAGAAGACCAAGAAGTAAAATCGGGAGATCGGTCTATATGGGGGCTATATCAAAACATGGACCGATAATCACCATTTTCGGCACATCCTTTTATTTTCCTAGAATACCTCAAGATTTCCGATTTGAGGCAAATTGGGTAAAAATTAGAAGACCAAGAAATAAAATCGGGAGATCGGTCTATAGGGTGGCTATAACGAAACATGGACCGGTACTCACCATTTTCGGAACATCTCTTTATGGTCCTAAAATACCTCTAGATTTCCAATTTCAGGCAAATTGGGTAAAAACTACGGATTCTAGAAGACCAAGAAATAAAATCGGGAGATCGGTCTATATGGGGGCTATATCAAAACATGAACCGATAGGCACCATTTTCGGTGCACTTTTTGATGGCCCTAGCTAGAATACCTCTAGATTTCCAATTTCAGGCAAATTGGATAAAAAATACAGTTTTTATAAGCCCAAGACCCCAAATTGGGATTTCGGTTTATATGGGGACTATATAAAAACTTGGACCGATATAGCCTATCTTCGAACTTTACCTGCCTGCAAACAAAAGACGAATCTGTGCCAAATTTCAGGACGATAGCCCCATTATTGAAGGCTGTAGCATGATTACAACAGATAGACAGACGAACATGCTTATATCGTCATAGAATTTCTCCCTGATCAAGAATATATATACTTTATATAGTCGGAAGTCGATATTTCGATGTGTTACAACCTGAATGACAAACTTATTATACCCCCGTCACCATTCTATGGTGGTGGGTACAAAAAAGTTTATAATCTTTGCTTAAATTTTTTTTTCATTAAATTTAGGACACACATTTTAAAAATTTGGGTCCCTTCGTTAAAGTTGCATGTATTTAAACTAAGGCAAATTTTCCTTAAAGTAAAGAAACACATGTTTGTATTGAATCTTTAAATTTAAAAACGCTTCAAATATAGGCTAAGACTTTTTTTGAGGATTTAGCATCTTTGGTTTAAAGTTTTTTTTTTTTTTTGAATTAAGAAAATTTTTTTTACTTCGAAGTATCCTTCATAATTTGGATTTTTAAACTGGCATTTGTTTGTATGTGAATAGCTTTATTAATATACCGGAAAAATAGAATGACAATTCGATAAATGAGATCTGTATCCCAATTTTAATTTTATAGATCCTACATTTAAAGCTAGATAGGTCGCAAAAAATTTCCTTATTTTAAAGAACCCGCATCTTTGGCTCGGAATCAATACCAAAAGGAAGGTCAACATCTTTGGATCCAAGTAAACTTTGTTTGAGTGTGTATGCTTCTAGGAAATAAATTTTAATTTATTCATTGTTTCAGCTTTTTTCTTGATGTGCTATCAAAGTCCTTTTGAAAATGTATTAACGACTAATTAAATTTCTAAATTCAGACTCATTTTCAAGTAGAACTTATTCCATGTTTAAAGTAAAAAATAATGTGTTGAACAACCTCTCCTATATTTCAATGAATTTTTCTTTGTCGTCAAGATACAACAACTCAATAAATTTAAAGAGGATTTCATTTATTTTGAAGAAGCTTTCTGCTTTATAAGAGCCAAGCTGACCTTAGTCAAACAAAATTTTCTTTCATTTTAGAATATCCAATTTCAAGTCGAATCATCTAAATACGAGGACAAAACGATTTCATTGTGTTTTTTAGACAAAGAAAAAAACTTTATATCAGAAAAATGCGGGTTCTATGCTATGCAAAATTCGCATTTCTACTTTAACCCATTAACGCCCAAAATGAAACTATTGGACAACAAGTATATACGGCCGTAAGTTCGGCCAGGCCGAAACTTATGTACCCTCCATCACGGATTGCTTAGAAACTTCTTCTACACACTGCCATCCACAATCGAATTACTTAAGTTGCGGTAACGCTTGTCGATGGCAAGGTATCTTAAAACCTCCTAACACCATCTTCTAAATTGTATGTCCATACGTGGTATATGTTAAATCAAAAAAGATCGATCCAATACGTATATAATTCAGTGTGAAAAAGTAGACATAAAATTTTGACAAAATTTTCTACAGAAAGAAAATATTAAAAAATTTTCTATGGAAATAAAATTTTCACAAAATTTTCTATAGAAATAAAAATTTTGACAACATTTTCTATAGAAAGAAAATTTTGACAAAAATTTCTACAAAAATAAAATTTTAACAAAATTTTCTATAGAAATAAACTTTTGACAAAATTTTCTATAGAAATAAAGTCTTGGTCGATTATTTTTGGCTATAGTGGCAACCATGATTATGAACCGAATAAAATTTGAACAAAATTTTCTATAGCAATAAAATTTTGACAAAATTTTCTATAGAAATAAAATTTTGACAATGATGAAAATTTTATTATGAACCGAATAAAATTTTAACAAAATTTTCTCTAGAAATAAAATTTTGACAACATTTTCTATAGAAATAAAATTTTGGTAGATTATTTTTGCTTCAAGCATATACATTTTTGGGTATTGCCCAAACATTTATATGTTTGATCTCTTCCAATATATAATATGTTTGAAAGGATATTGGTCTAAACAATATATGTTTGGTAGTCTAAGTTCCAAACATTTTGTATTTTTGCATCCAAATTCAATAATGTTGTCTTCCAAAAAACAATATGTTATTATGTGAACATATAATATGTTTGGAAGCATTTTGCACCCAAATATATTATATGTTTAAAAAAAATTCTCCCAAACAATATTGTGCTCAAAATTTTATTTATTTATTTATATATTTACAATCATAACGAATTATGAAAATAAACAGGTAATATAGGTGCTAACAACATAGGTTTTCGACCTGAATGCTCAAAATTTTGTTTCTGCCCAATTGTATATTCCCCGACATCTTTCTCACTTCCACGAGATTTTTTAGTTCTTAGCCCCTTTTTCTGTAATACAAACATTGTAGAAGAAATTATTCAATTGTATGATTTTTTTTATTTTAATTTTACCTTTTGCCGGACGGGGATTCGAACAGCGGACCACACAGTTTGTAAGGATCAAAGAAGTAGCTGATCAATTGCCCAAGGAAAAATAAAATGTTAATTTTGTAATAACAAGCAACAACCACCAACTTAATTCAATATCGCTCCCTGTTAAATAGCGCCCCAAGCTACTAAACACATATATGTTTATAGGCTATTTCTAAATTAATATATGTTTGCATCCAAGCATATTATATTTACAAACATTTTATTTCCCAAACATAATATGTTCTAACATATTAACATATATGTCCCAAACATGTTATGCTAGTTTATGAACATTATATGCTTGCACTCAAAAATATTGTGTTTAAAAATTTGTGTTCCAAACATATAATGTTTATAGCCAAACATATGAAAAACAGCCTTTTTCATCCGTGTACGCATTAAAAGTATGAAGAAACCAAGATATACAAAATTGAATTAAAAGAACTTCCTGGGTAGTTAAAATACAGAACATCATTGGAAGTGCTTCTTCTGGAAGTGCTTTTAAAGTTGTGCCTTTGGAAGAACTTCCAAATTTTTTTGCTGGGTTGATCATCAAATGCGACCAAGTGTCTTTGTTTATAGATCAGATGCAGCATAAAGCTGTCATACGTGTATTTAAAACAAGTATATACAGCAGTAAGTTCGGCCGGGCCGAATCTTAAATACCCACCACCATGAACCAAATATTAGGGTTTCCTTTGAAATTTTAGGAGGGCTTGAGGACTTGAGGACACTTCCCGAAGATAAATTTAAAGATTTCACCTATGAGGACTATATCAGATGCTGGATTTATAAGAACCATTTTTGTTTGAGTTTTAGAGGAATCATTAACATCAAATAAAAAAAGTACGGTTTCTAGAAACCCAAGGAGTTAAATCGGGAGATCGTTCTTATGGGGGCTATACTAAAACATGGACCGATACTCACCGTTTCCGGCACACCTCTTTATGACCCGAAAATACCTCTAGATTTCCAATTTCAGGCAAATAGGATAAAAACTTCGGATTCTAGAAGCCCAAGAAGTAAAATCGGGAAATCGGTCAATATGGGGGCTATACCAAAATATCGACCGATACTCACCATTTTTAGCACACCTCTTTATGGTCCGAAAATACCCCTAGATTTCCAACTTCAGACAAATTGGATAAAAACTACGCTTTCTATAAGCCCAAGACCCCAAATTGGGAGGTCGTTTTATATGGGGACCATACCAAAACATGGACCGATACTCACAATTTTTGGCACACGTATTTGTGGTCCTACAATACCTCTAGATTTCCAATTTCAGGTAAATTGAATAAAAACTGCGGTTTCTATAAACCCAAGAAGTAAAATCGGGACATCTGCCTATATGGGCGCTATACCAAAATATGGACCGATACTTACAATTTTTGGCACACGTATTTTTGGTCCTACAATACCTGTAGATTTCCAATTTCAGGTAAATTGAATAAAAACTGCGGTTTCTATAAGCCCAAGAAATAAAATCGGGAGATCGGTATATATGGGGGCTATACCAAAACATGGACCGATACTCACCATTTTTGGCACACCTCTTTATGGTTATAAAATACCTCCAGATTTCAAATTTCAGGCAAATTGGATAAAAACTACGATTTCTATAAGCCCAAGACCACAAATCGGGAGGTCGGTTTATATGGGGACTATATCAAAACCTGGACCTATATAACCCATCTTCGAACTTGACCTGCCTGCAGACAAAAGACGAGGTTGTGCAAAATTTCAGCACGATTGCTTCATTATTGAAGACTGTAGCGTGATTACAACAGACAGACAAACAGACAGACGGACAGACGGACATCGTTATATCGTCTTAGAATTTCTCCCTGATCAAAAATATATATACTTTATATAGTCGGAAATCGATATTTCGATGTGTTACAAACGGAATGACAAACTTATTATACCCCCGTCACCATTCTATGGTGGTATATGTTTTGGTATAGCCCCCATATAGACCGATTTCCCGATTTTAGTTCTTGGGCTTCTAGAATCCGTAGTTATTATCCAATTCGGTTGAAATTTAAAATCTAGAGGTATTTTAGGACCACAAAGAGGTGTGCTAAAAATGGTGAGTATCGGTCCAGGTTTTGGTATATCCCCCATATAGACCGATCTCCCGATTTGGGGTCTTGGGCTTATAGAATCCGTAGTTTTTATCCAATTTGCCTGAAATTGGAAATCTAGAGGTATTTTAGAACAATAAAGAAAATTGTGAGTATCGGTCCATGTTTTGGTATAGCCCCCATATAGACCGATCTCCAGTTTTTACTTCTTGGGCGTCTAAAATCTGTAGTTTTTATCCAATTTGCCTGAAATTAGAAATCTAGAGGTATTTTAAAACCCTAAAGAGGTGTGTTGAAAATGATGAGTATCGGACCATGTTTTTATATAGCCCTCATATAGACCGATCTCCAGATTTTATTCTTGGGCTTATAGAAACCGTTGCTTTTATCCAACTTGCCTCAAATTGGAAATCTAGAGGTATTTTACGACCATAAAAAGATATAGGTCCATGTTTTGATATCGCCATCAGATAGACCGATCTCCCGATATTACTTTTTGAGCTTCTAGAAACCGTAATTGTTGTCCACTTTGCCTGAAATCGAAAATCTGGAGGTTTTTAGGAATACAAATAGGTGTGCAAGAAATGATTTTATTTTTTAGGCTTCTAGAATCCGTAGTTTTTATCCAGTTTGCCTGAAATGAAAAATCTACAGGTATTTTAGGACCTTAAATATGAGAGCCGAAAATGGCGTGTATTGGTCCATGTTTTGGTTTATCTCCCAAATAGACCGATCTCCCGATTTTACTCTTGGGCTTTTAGAAACCATGGTTAGATTAGGTGGCAGCCCGATGTATCAGGCTCACTTAGACTATTCAGTCCATTGTGATACCACATTGGTGAACTTCTCTCTTATCACTGAGTGCTGCCCAATTCCATGTTAAGCTCAATGACAAGGGACCTCCTCTTTATTTATAGCCGAGTCCGAACGGCGTTCCATATTGCAGTGAAACCACTTAGAGAAGCTTTGAAACGCTCAGAAATTTCACCAGCATTACTGAGGTGGGATAATCCACCGCTGAAAAACTTTTTGGTGTTCGGTCGAAGCAGGAATCGAACCGACGACCTTATGTATGCAAGGCGGGCATGATAACCATTGCACCACGGTGGCTCCCATAGTTTTTATCAAATTTGCATGAAATTTTAAATCTAGAAGTATTTTAGGAACATAAAGAGGTGTGCCGAAAATGGTGAATATCGGTCCATGTGCACTGATAATGAAAATTGGTTGAAACTGAATTATAGTTTCCATATTTTACTTCTGGTAATCATTTAAATAATGGGGGTAAAAATCTACAGATGTTAGATTTTAAATCAGGGCGTTATTTCATTTTCTTGCACACGATGTTTATGATTCCTCTAAAACTCAAAAAAATATGGTTCTTATAAATCCAGAATGTGATGTAGCCTTCATAGGTAAAATCTTTGAATTTATCTTCGGGAAGTGTACTGGTTGAACTGATCTGCTTGTCACCAAATCCCCCTGAGATTTTCACAGGAAACTATAATATTGGATTCATGGTGGTGGGTATTTAAGATTCGGCCCGGCCGAACTTACTGCTTTATATACTTGTTATTTGTCTTGAGGACATGGAAGCCGTAATTTTTATCCGATTCCTTTGAATTTTCGATTCTTGAAATTCTTAGATATAACGTTTTTTCCCCTTGTTCAAAAGTCGTTAAACCTTTCAATGAAGTCGTCTTTTATAGCTAAGTAATTCGACTTAGGTATTTACTTAGGTATCCTAAAATGAAAGAAAACTTTGTTTGACTAAGTCAACTTGACTTTAATATTTTTAAATTTTTTTTTTCAAAACTAATGAAATCGTGTTTAATTTTGTTCACTTTTTATACCCTAAACCACATAAGAGTAGTGGTCCAGGTATAATAACTTTGATCTGCCAAAATAAAATATATATCGATTGACTCAGAATCACCTCCTGAGTCGATCTAGCGCTTGGTGTCCGTCCGTCCATATATTTGTTGTTCGCAGGATTCCGGTCGCAATTATTAACCAATTTTGATGAAATTTTGCATGTGGCGGTTTTTTGATACAGAGACAAACGTTATTGAATTTGGAAAAAATCGGATAAAATTTAGATATAGATCTCATATATATGTATCGTCCGATTTCGATAAATGGGGTCAGATTGCGTTTATTTAACAGGTTGGCTGTTAAGTCCCGGTCTGTAAGTCCCCCCGCTAGTATTACATGCATATTATTTTTATATAAAGGGTGATTCTTTTGAGGTTAGGATTTTCATGCATTAGTATTTGACAGATCACGTGGGATTTCAGACATGGTGTCAAAGAGAAAGATGCTCAGTATGCTTTGACATTTCATCATGAATAGACTTACGATCTGCCACAACGTCGAATTTTCAGTGAATGGGCCCTAGAAAAGTTGGCAGAAAATCCGCTTTTTTATCGACAAATTTTGTTCAGCGATGAGGCTCATTTCTGGTTGAATGGCTACGTAAATAAGCAAAATTGCCGCAATTGGAGTGAAGAGCAACCAGAAGCCGTTCAAGAACTGCCCATGCATCCCGAAAAAGTCACTGTTTGGTGTGGTTTGTACGCTGGTGGAATCATTGGACCGTATTTTTTCAAAGATGCTGTTGGACGCAACGTTACGGTGAATGGCGATCGCTATCGTTCGATGCTAACAAACTTTTTGTTGCCAAAAATGGAAGAACTGAACTTGGTTGACATGTGGTTTCAACAAGATGGCGCTACATGCCACACAGCTCGCGATTCTATGGCCATTTTGAGGGAAAACTTCGGAGAACAATTCATCTCAAGAAATGGACCGGTAAGTTGGCCACCAAGATCATGCGATTTGACGCCTTTAGACTATTTTTTGTGGGGCTACGTCAAGTCTAAAGTCTACAGAAATAAGCCAGCAACTATTCCAGCTTTGGAAGACAACATTTCCGAAGAAATTCGGGCTATTCCGACCGAAATGCTCGAAAAAGTTGCCCAAAATTGGACTTTCCGAATGGACCACCTAAGACGCAGCCGCGGTCAACATTTAAATGAAATTATCTTCAAAAAGTAAATGTCATGGACCAATCTAACGTTTCAAATAAAGAACCGATGAGATTTTGCAAATTTTATGCGTTTTTTTTTTAAAAAAAAAGTTATCAAGCTCTTAACAAATCACCCTTTAGTACCAACCTTCAAATGATTCGTGCCAAATTTGACGTCTGTAAGTCAATTAGTTTGTGAAATAGAGCGTCTTTTGTGAAGCAACTTTTGTTATAGTGAAAAAATGGAAAAAAGGAATTTCGCGTTTTGATAAAATACTGTTTTCTGAAGAGGAAAAATACAAAAACTTGGCTTGATAATGAGTTTCCGGACTCTGTCCCAGGGAAATCAACAATAATTGATTGGTATGCAAAATTCAAGCGTGGTGAAATGAGCACGGAGGACGGTGAACGCAGTGGACGCCCGAAAGAGGTGGTTATCGACGAAAACATCAAAAAAATCCACAAAATGATTTTAAATAATCGTAAAATGAAGTTGATCGAGATAGCAGAGGCCTTAAAGATATCAAAGGAACGTGTTGGTCATATCATTCATCAATATTTGGATATGCGGAAGCTCTGTACAAAATGGGTGCCGCGCGACAATGGATGAAACATGGCTCCATCACTACACTCCTGAGTCCAACCGACAGTCGGCTGAGTGGACAGCGACCGGTGAACCGTCTCCGTAACGTGGAAAGACTCAAAAATCCGCTGGCAAAGTAATGGTCTCTGTTTTTTGGGATGCGCATGGAATAATTTTTATCGATTATCTTGAGAAGGGAAAAACCATCAACAGTGACTATTATATGGCATTATTGGAGCGTTTGAAGGTCGAAATCGCGGCAAAACGGCCCCATATGTAAAGGGTGATTTGTTAAGAGCTTGATAACTTTTTTTTTTTAAAAAACGCATAAAATTTGCAAAATCTCATCGGTTCTTTATTTGAAACGTTAGATTGGTCCATGACATTTACTTTTTGAAGATAATTTCATTTAAATGTTGACCGCGGCTGCGTCTTAGGTGGTCCATTCGGAAAGTCCAATTTTGGGCAACTTTTTCGAGCATTTCGGCCGGAATAGCCCGAATTTCTTCGGAAATGTTGTCTTCCAAAGCTGGAATAGTTGCTGGCTTATTTCTGTAGACTTTAGACTTGACGTAGCCCCACAAAAAATAGTCTAAAGGCGTCAAATCGCATGATCTTGGTGGCCAACTTACCGGTCCATTTCTTGAGATGAATTGTTCTCCGAAGTTTTCCCTCAAAATGGCCATAGAATCGCGAGCTGTGTGGCATGTAGCGCCATCTTGTTGAAACCACATGTCAACCAAGTTCAGTTCTTCCATTTTTGGCAACGAAAAGTTTGTTAGCATCGAACGATAGCGATCGCCATTCACCGTAACGTTGCGTCCAACAGCATCTTTGAAAAAATACGGTCCAATGATTCCACCAGCGTACAAACCACACCAAACAGTGCATTTTTCGGGATGCATGGGCAGTTCTTGAACGGCTTCTGGTTGCTCTTCACTCCAAATGCGGCAATTTTGCTTATTTACGTAGCCATTCAACCAGAAATGAGCCTCATCGCTGAACAAAATTTGTCGATAAAAAAGCGGATTTTCTGCCAACTTTTCTAGGGCCCATTCACTGAAAATTCGACGTTGTGGCAGATCGTTCGGCTTCAGTTCTTGCACGAGCTGTATTTTATACGGTTTTACACCAAGATCTTTGCGTAAAATCTTCCATGTGGTCGAATAACACAAACCCAATTGCTGCGACATTTCATTCATCGACATTTCACGGACTTCAGCAACACTCTCAGAAACAGACGCAATATTCTCTTCTGTACGCACTGTACGCATTCGTGTGGTTGGTTTAATGTCCAATAAAGTAAACTGAGTGCGAAACTTGGTCACAATCGCATTAATTGTTTGCTCACTTGGTCGATTATGTAGACCATAAATCGGACGTAAAGCGCGAAACACATTTCGAACCGAACACTGATTTTGGTAATAAAATTCAATGATTTGCAAGCGTTGCTCGTTAGTAAGTCTATTCATGATGAAATGTCAAAGCATACTGAGCATCTTTCTCTTTGACACCATGTCTGAAATCCCACGTGATCTGTCAAATACTAATGCATGAAAATCCTAACCTCAAAAGAATCACCCTTTAGTTAAGTTTGACAAAAGTTTCTATAGAAATAAAATTTTGACAACATTTTCTATAGAAGTAAAATTTAGACAAAATTTCAATAGGACTAAAATTTTGACAACATTTTCTATAGAAATAAAATTTTGGTAGATTATTTTTGGCTCGGGTGGCAACCATGATTATGAACCGATATGGACCAATTTTTGTGTGATTGGGGATCGGCTATATATAACTATAGGCCGATATGGATCAATTTTGACATGGTTATTAGCGGCCATATACTAACACCATGTTTCAAATTTCAACCGGATCGGATGAATTTGGCTCCTCCAAGAGGCTCCGGAGATCAAATCTGGGGAACGGTTTTATAGCCCCCATATATGTTATAATTATGGACCGATATAGACCAATTTATGAATGGTTATTAGAGACCATATACTAACACCACGTACCAAATTTCAACCGAATCGGATGAATTTTGATCCTCCAAGAGGTTCCGGATGTCAAATCTGGGGATCGGTTTATATGGGTGCTATATATAATTATGGACCGATATGGACCAATTTTTGCATGGTTGTTAAAGAACATATACCAACACCGTGTACCAAATTTCAACCGGATCGGATGAATTTTGCTCCTCTAAGAGGCTCCGAAGGTCAAATCTGGGGATCGGTTTATATGGGGGCTATATGTAATTATGGACCGATATGGACCAATTTTTGCATGATTGTTAGGGACGATATATTAATACCATGTACCAAATTTCAGCCAGATCGGATAAAATATATTATTCTTAGAGGCTCCGCAAGTCAAATCTGGGGGGTCCGTTTATATGGGGGCTATACGTAAAAGTGGCCCGATATAGCCCATTTGCAATATCATCCGACCTACATCAATAACAACTACTTGTGCCAAGTTTCAAGTGATAGCTTGTTTCGTTCGGAAGTTAGCGTGATTTAAACAGACGGACGGACGGACATGCTTAGATCGACTCAGAATTTCACCACGACTCACAATATATATACTTTATGGGGTCTTAGAGAGGGAGCCACCGTGATGCAAGGGTTAGCATGCACGCCTTGCATACATAAGGTCGTGGGTTCGATTCCTGCTTCGACCGAACACCAAAAGTTTTTCAGCGGTGGATTATCCCACCTCAGTAATGCTAGTGACATTTCTGAGGGTTTCAAAGCTTCTCTAAGTGGTTTCACTGCAATGTGGAACGCCGTTCGGACTAGGCTTTAAAAAGGAGGTCCCTTGTCATTGAGCTTAACATGGAATCGGGCAGCACTCAGTGATAAGTGAAAAGTTCACCAATGTGGTATAACAATGGACTGAATAGTCTAAGTGAGCCTGATACATTGGGCTGCCACCCAATATTTCGATGTGTTACAAATCCTATGGTGGAGGGTATAAAAAGCTTCAAATATAGGCTAAGAGTTATCTTGAGGATTTAGCATCTTTGGTTTAAAGTTTTTTTTTGGAATTAAGGAAACATTTTTTCTTTGAGGTATCCTCTATAATTTGGATTTTTAAACTGCAATTTGAATAGCTTTATTAATGTACCGCCAAAAATGAAAATTCGATAAATGAGATCTAAATCCTAATTTTAATTTTATTGATCCTAGATTTAAGGTCAGATGGTTTGCCAAATTTCTTCTTCTTCTTTTAAAGAAGCCGTATCTTTGGCTCGGAATCAATACCAAAATCCTTCAGAGAAGGTCAAAATCCTTGGATTCAGGTAAACTTTTTTGTGAGTGTACTTTAATTCTCCGCTTCTTTGGCTCGAAATCAATACTAAAATCATTAGTGTAAAGACAAAATCTGTGGTTAGCTTTGCTAAAAGTGATCCACAATTTTGATTTCAAATCAAATCCAGTGTATGTATTTTTTTATACCCTCCATCATAGGATGGGGGTATATTAACTTTGTCATTCCGTTTGTAACACATCGAAATATTGCTCTAAGACCCCATAAAGTATATATATTCGGGGTCGTGGTGAAATTCTGAGTCGATCTAAGCATGTCCGTCCGTCCGTCCGTCTGTTGAAATCACGCTAACTTCCGAACGAAACAAGCTATCGACTTGAAACTTGGCACAAGTAGTTGTTATCGATGTAGGTCGGATGGTATTGAAAATAGGCCATATCTGTCCACTTTTACGTATAGCCCCCATATAAAGGGACCCTCAGATTTGGCTTGTGGAGCCTCTAACAGAAGCATATTTCATCCGATCCGGCTGAAATTTGGTATATGGTGTTGGTATATGGTCTCTAACAACCATGCAAAAATTGGTCCACATCGGTTCATAATTATATATAGCCCCCATATAAACCGATCCCCAGATTTGGCTTGTGGAGCCTCTAAGAGAAGCATATTTCATCCGATCCGGCTGAAATTTGGTACATGGTGTTGGTAGATGGTCTCTAACAATCGTGCAAAAATTGGTCCACATCGGTCCATAATTATATATAGCCCCCATATAAACCGATCCCCAGATTTGGCTTGTGGAGCCTCAAAGAGAAGCATATTTCATCCGATCCGGCTGAAATTTGGTACATGGTGTTGGTAGATGGTCTCTAACAATCATGCAAAAATTGGTGCACATCGGTCCATAGTTATATATAGCCCCCATATAAACCGATCGCCAGATTTGGCTTGCGGAGCCTCAAAGAGAAGAAAATTTCATCCGATCCGGCTGAAATTTGGTACATGATGTTGGTATATGGTCTCTAATAACCATGCAAAAATTGGTCCACATCGGTCCAGAATTATATATGGACCCCATATAAACCGATCTCCAGATTTGGCTTGCGAAGCCCCAAAGAGAAGCAAATTGCATCCGATCCGGCTGACATTTGGTACTTGGTATTGTTATATGGTCTCTAATAACCATGCAAAAATTGGTCCACATCGGTTCATAATTATATATAGCCCCCATATAAGCCGATCCCCAGATTTGGCTTGCGAAGTCTCCAAGAAAAGCAAATTTCATCCAATCCGGTTGTAATTTTGAACATGGTATTAGTATATGATCTTTAACAACCGTGCCAGAATTGGTCCATATCGGTCCATAATTATATATAGCCCCCATATAAAACGTTCTCCAGATTTGACCTCCGGAGCCTCTTGGAGGAGCAAAATTCATCCGATCCGGTTCAAATTAGGAACGTGGTGTTAGTATATGGTCGCTAACAACCATACAACAATTGGTCCAATCACTCAAAAATTGGTCCATATCGGTTCATAACCATGGTTGCCACTAGAGCCAAAATTAATCTACCAAAATTTTATTTATATAGAAAATTTTGTCAAAATTTTATTTCTATAGAAAATTTTGTCAAAATTTTATTTCTAGAGAAAATTTTGTTAAAATTTTATTCGGTTCACAATAAAATTTTCATCATTGTCAAAATTTTATTTCTATAGAAAATTTTGTTCAAATTTTATTCGGTTCATAATCATGGTTGCCACTCGAGCCAAAAATAATCTACCAAGATTTTATTTCTATAGAATGTTTTGTCAAAAGTCTATTTCTATTGAAAATTTTGTTAAAATTTTATTTCTGTAGAAATTTTTATCAAAATTTTCTTTCTATAGAAAATTTTGTCAAAATTTTTATTTCTATAGAAAATTTTGTTAAAATTTTATTTCTGTAGAAAATTTTGTCAAAATTTTATGTCTACTTTGTCAAACTGAATTATATACGTATTGGATCGATCTTTTTTGATTTAATATATACCACGTATGGACTTACATACAATTTAGAAGATGGTGTTAGGAGGTTTTAAGATACCTTGCCATCGGCAAGCGTTACCGCAACTTAAGTAATTCGATTGTGGATGGCAGTGTTTAGAAAAATTTTCTACGCAATCCATGATGGAGGGTACATAAGCTTCGGCCTGGCCGAACTTACGGCCGTATATACTTGTTTTTTTTTTTTTTTTTGATTTTTACACTGGATGTTTAAGAATCTTCTAGAAATCAAACGTGTATCGTTCTTATAAATACAGAATCTGATGTAGAATAAAGAAACTTTAAATTTCATTTTGGGAAGCGTACCATTCAAACCGATCTCCTTTTCTTAAAATCTAGATCTCCGATTTCTTAAAATCCACCTGAAATTTCATGTATTTTCATTTTACCGGCTATAATGAAGAATTTTCCAAGGATACTATTGTATTCGATTCATGGTATTGGGTATTTCAAATTTGAGCCAGCCGAAACGAAAATACTTTTTTACTATTTTGTTTGAATATCTTACCAATGCGCATTCGAAAATTATTGAAGGAATGCATATTCACTTCCTCGATCTTCTCAAATAATTGGAGTGCATATTCGGCCATTGCAGTGACGTGTTTGAAATTTTCCATATCACATGTTTGGGCGGTAAGACCAGATGCTGCCATATAAGTGGCTCCAGTGCTTTTAATTTTTTCAATATAGCTGTAATGAAATTGGAATAGGATGATAATGAAATTCAAAGAAAATTTTTTGTTTGTTTGTTTTGTAAGAATATCTTATGCACTAAAACAAGGACTTACCGAAATCGTTCCTCACTTAAAAGCTCATCAAAATCGGCAATAATTTCATTAAGCAGACGAAGACATTCAACACCCTCATTATTACCCTCTAGTTCAACATAAAATTCACTGAAATTGGGTATGGAGGCAAAAAGTATGCAAACGCTGTCACACTGTTCATGATAGAGGTCCTGAAATCAAATGGAAAAAAGAAAGAATTTAATTATTCGATATATTGGATATGTATTAAAATCGTAACTTATGACATTAGAACAGTTACTAGTAGTAATACCCATAAAAATTGAAAAACTTGGGTTAGCTCCGTTAATAGGGCGGTTTTCTTTTAGCACTGGATACTCTAAGCCGTGAAGGACTAAAAGAAAAGAGAGTACTCGTTTATCCAGGACATCTCCAAAAATATGCAACACTGTCATCAGCTGTTTAAAAGCAATCACAGAAAAGAAGTGAAATCTTGAATTTTTAATGTATGAAATGCTCCAATTAGTAATAAATATTTACTGCTGCGATTGTTTCTGAAACTGTACCACTTTGAATTTCTTGTTATACCCTCCACCATACACTGAAAAAAAAGCATACTCGGTTCCAAAGATTTTGTCTTTACTTTAAAAAATTTGGTACTGATTCCGAGCCAAAGAAGCGGAGAATACAAGTAAGGATACTTTAAGACACAGTTCTCTTTTAAATTTAGGTTTTTTGTACTTGCTTCTAGGAAGCAAATTTTAATTTTTCGCTTTCTCAGCTTTTTTTCTTCATATGCTATCAAAGTCCTTTAAAAACGAGTTAACGGCAACTTTATTTTCCAAATTGGGACTCGACTTCCAATAGAAATTATGCTATGTTTGAAGTAAAAAACTTCTTTAAAATAAAGTTTTGAAAAACATGTCCTATATTTGAACGATTTTTTGCTTTGTAGTCAAGATGCAAAAAGACAACAAATTTAAAGACAATTTCATTAAATTTAAAGATTTTTTCTGAATTATTAAAGTCAAGTTGACCTTAGCCTATAAATTTTTTCTTTCATGTTAAGATACCCATTTTTAAGTCAAATCTCTTATTTATAAGGACAATACGAATTCATTGAAAAGTTTATCGACTTTTGGACAAGGAAACTAACTTTATTTTAGAGAAATGCGTCTTCTATGCTAAGCAAAATTTGTATTCGTATTTTAAAGACATGAAATCTTTGACCTCACGACAATATTTTTTTCAGTGTATTATGGGGGGTATATTAACTTTGTCATTCCTTTTGTAACACATCGAAATATTGCTCTAAGACCCCATAAAGTATTTATATTCTGGGTCGTGGTGAAATTCTGAGTCGATCTAAGCATGTCCGTCCGTCTGTTGAAATCACGAAATAAATAAAGGGTGATTCTTTTGAGGTTAGGATTTTCATGCATTAGTATTTGACAGATCACGTGGGATTTCAGACATGGTGTCAAAGAGAAAGATGCTCAGTATGCTTTGACATTTCATCATGAATAGCCGAACGATCTGCCACAACGTCGAATTTTCAGTGAATGGGCCCTAGAAAAGTTGGCAGAAAATCCGCTTTTTTATCGACAAATTTTGTTCAGCGATGAGGCTCATTTCTGGTTGAATGGCTACGTAAATAAGCAAAATTGCCGCATTTGGAGTGAAGAGCAACCAGAAGCCGTTCAAGAACTGCCCATGCATCCCGAAAAATGCACTGTTTGGTGTGGTTTGTACGCTGGTGGAATCATTGGACCGTATTTTTTCAAAGATGCTGTTGGACGCAACGTTACGGTGAATGGCGATCGCTATCGTTCGATGCTAACAAACTTTTTGTTGCCAAAAATGGAAGAACTGAACTTGGTTGACATGTGGTTTCAACAAGATGGAGCTACATGCCACACAGCTCGCGATTCTATGGCCATTTTGAGGGAAAACTTCGGAGAACAATTCATCTCAAGAAATGGACCGGTAAGTTGGCCACCAAGATCATGCGATTTGACGCCTTTAGACTATTTTTTGTGGGGCTACGTCAAGTCTAAAGTCTACAGAAATAAGCCAGCAACTATTCCAGCTTTGGAAGACAACATTTCCGAAGAAATTCGGGCTATTCCGGCCGAAATGCTCGAAAAAGTTGCCCAAAATTGGACTTTCCGAATGGACCACCTAAGACGCAGCCGCGGTCAACATTTAAATGAAATTATCTTCAAAAAGTAAATGTCATGGACCAATCTAACGTTTCAAATAAAGTACCGATGAGATTTTGCAAATTTTATGCGTTTTTTTTTAAAAAAAGTTATCAAGCTCTTAACAAATCACCCTTTATATATACCCCCCATATAAACCGATCTCCAGATTTGGCTTGCGGAGCCTCTAAGAGAAGCAAATTTCATCCGATCCGGCTGAAATTTGGTACATGGTATTAGTATGTGGTCTCTAACAACTATGCAAAAATTGGTCCACATCGGACCATAATCATATATAGCCCCCATATAAACCGATCCCCAGATTTGGCTTGCGGAGCCTCTAAGAGAAGCAAATTTCATCCGATCCGGCTGAAATTTGGTACATGGTATATGGTCTGTAACAACCATGCAAACTTTGGTTCACATCGGTCCATAATTATATATAGCCCTCATATAAACCGATCCCCAGATTTGACCTCCGGAGCCTCATGGATGAGCAAAATTCATCCGATTCGGTGGAAATTTGGTACGTGGTGTTAGTATATGGTCTCCGACAACCATGAAGGAATTGGTCCATATCGGTCCATACCTATATGAAGCCCCCATGCAAACCGATCCCCAGATTTGACCTCCGGAGCTCCTTGGAAAAGCAAATTTCACCTGATCCGGTTGAAATTTGGTACGTGGTGTAAGTATATGGTCTCTAACAACCATGCAAAAATTGGTCCATACCAGTCTTAATTATATATAACACCCATTTAAACCGATCCCCAGATTTGACCTCCGAAGCTATTGGAGGAGCAAAATTCATCCGACCCGGTTGAAATTTGGTACGTGGTAAAATTTGGTACATTGCGCTAGTATATGGCCGCTAAGAACCATGCCAAAATTGGTCCATATCCGTCTATAGTTATATATAGCCGATACCCAAACATAATCTACCAAAATTTTATTACTATAGAAAATGTTCTCAAAATTTTATTACTATAGAAAATTTTCTCAAAATTTTATTACTATAGAAAATTTTGTCAACATTTTATTACTATACAAACTTTTGTCAATATTTTATTTCTATAGAAAATTTTGTCTACATTTTATTTCTATAAAAAAATTTTGTCAAAATTTTATTACTATAGCAAATTTTGTCAAAATTTTATTACTATAGAAAATTTTGTCAAAAATTTATTACTATAGAAAATTTTGTCAACATTTTATTTCTATAGAAAATTTTGTCAACATTTTATTTCTATAGAGTTATTACTTACTGAATTATTTACTTATTTAATTGGCCTTTTTGTTTAATATATACCTCGTATGGACTAACTTACAATTGAGAACGCGCTCGCAAAAAAGTAACTCTTTCCTCCCAAACGAAATTTAAGACAAACAAAGTTCGTTTCTCATTTGCTTTTCGCTGTAAGGATGTGTATTTGGAAGAAACGTATATACTTTTTGTGATAAACGTTTATTCTTTTCCAGGATGTAAAAACAATTTCATAAAGACAAACTCAAAAAAAAAAAAAAAACAAACAAACAAGTAAGTAAAGTCTAAAGTCGGGCGGGGCCGACTATATTATACCCTTCACCCTATGTAGGCCAAAATTTGTGTTACCATCTCAACTACTTCACAATTGCTGGAAGCTATATAAAGGAGACAATTTTTTTACTTCTACAAAATCTCAAGAATTAAAATTTAAATCGGCTAACGCTATCCAGTTAATTGGAGGAAACTTCCATTGAAAATGGGTCTAAAATGTGTAACAGTCTACCATATTTCCCCAACTCTGGTGGTGGTGGTGGTTTGGCACGCATAGTTATAATATTTATTCTACTATATCTGCAAAATTTCAAGTAAATTGGAGAAAAACATTGGCCTCCGTGGCCATAATAGTGTAAATCGAGCGAAGGATATATATTGGAGCTATATCTAAAAGTGAACCGATTTCAACCAACTTTGGCATACGTCACGATACCATCAGTTGTAGTCTTTGTAAAAAAAAAATGAACAAATTAAAGGGTGATACGGTCAAAATTTGGTCAATATAAACTTGACGTATTTCTTTCAATTTTGCATTTAGAAAACCTAAACACCCCTCATTTTGAAGGTGTGTGTGTGTAAAATGTTGCTCCTATTTTGATTTTGGAATTCACTCTTCAGTTGTCAAAATGCCGTCCAAGCAAGAAGAGCAGCGTATTAAAATTTTGCTCGCGCATCGCGAAAATCCGAGCTACTCGGACTATCGACTTACAAGAAGGTAGTGACTCCAAATTGCGATGATAAACAAAATACGACGACCAAAGCGCGATCCCGGAGGCTGTACACGACGATGCTGACGAAGTTTGACTGCGTGGTAATGGACGACGAAACCTACGTCAAAGCCGACTACAAGCAGCTTCCGGGACAGGAGTTTTATATGGCACAAGGAAGGGGAAAGTTAGCAGATATTTTCAAGCACATAAAACTGTCAAATTTCGCAAAGAAATATCTGGTTTGCCAAGCCATCTGTACCTGTGGCTTGAAAAGCAGCATTTTCATAGCTTCCGGGACTACCAAGAAATTTACGTGAAAGAGTGTTTGAATAAACGTATGCTGCCTTTCCTGAAGAATCACGGTTGTTCCATACTGTTTTGGCCGGATTTGGCATCTTGCCATTACGGTAAAAAGGCCATGGAGTGCTACGCCGCCAACAACGTGCAGGTGGTTCCCAAGGACAAGAACCCTCCCAACACGCCAGAGCTCCCCCAATTGAGAAATACTGGACTATTGTCAAGCGGAACCTAAAGAAGACCAAAAAACTGCTAAGGATGAGCAGCAGTTCAAGGCAAACTGGCTTTCTGCGGCAAAGAAGGTGGACAAGGTGGCTGTACAAAATCTGATGGCAGGTGTCAAGCGTGAGGCCCGGCAATTCGGATTTGGAAAAGCGAAAGCCTAACTGAATATTTTTCCTGAATTTTATACTAATTGAACTTGAAAAAGAAATTTAATTTGAATTTTTAAATAAACGATTTCACCGATTTACACGCGTTTTCCCTTGACCAAATTTTGACCGTATCACCCTTTATGTAGTCCAAGAGGACAGAAACTTTCAAAAATAAAATCGGGCATTAATCGGGCGTGCACTATATTGTAAATTCTGACATATTAATTATATTTTTGATAAAAATCGATATTTCTGGTTACACTTTTTTCAAGTTTGGAAAACTAAAGGTAGAATTACATACCATGCGTTCAATGCGTTAAATGCGTCCGATGATTGAAGAGTTGAAATTTCTCTTTGAAATCAAAAGCTCGAATAGTCTACCGCAAACAGAAAAAATCAACCCTTCCATCAACGCACGGATTGACGCATGGTGTGTAATTCCACCTTAACTTTTAAAATATAGCAACAAAACTGACATTTATGGGATACTTTTGACAATTAAACCCTTTTCAAGATCTTTCGTTGTTATACCAAAATATATTGCGCAGGTATCCCCAAATTGGAATTAACCCAATAGGTGTGTAGGCAAAAACTACCTGGTTTGTGTCTCGACTTGTTACATTTACAATTTATCTTCACGCACATACGAGTAACCATAAACCCCATATTGCATTTTTCTTCATGTAATCCATTTTCAACGGAATTTATTTATGTGGTCGAATAGACTTGTTTTTTTCATCCAATTTATTCGACATTCCGGTAAATAAATTCAAAACATTATTATCGATTAAATATGACCCATATTTCCACACATCAATTGCAGACGATGACAGTTTCCTTTTGTTGATGAGTGTATGGGTACCATCAATATTTAGCTGCACCTAAGTTTATAGCAAATTTTCGATATGATGACATGTGAGTGACGTTTATTTAAATCAAAGAAAGGAGTACCATTTCGTAATGTACCTTGACATCCATGTTTGAATGACAGTTTAAAGCACACAATACTCAACTGCAGAAAGCAATAAAACGCACAACAGGCATCCCTAACAACCCTCTCGAGTGCCCTAGAATTTTAACATAACAGACTGTCAACAGAATAGCGACGACAATAACACCTAAGTTCCATCAATGTATGGAACAATCAATGGAAAAATGGGCTAAATGTACTACGAAAATCAAGCCATATTAAAGTTTTCCAAGAAATTCAATGAACTCAAAATGAAGAAAAAGTTTATAGAAAAATTGTTTTCTGAAAAATGAACGACGTAGTTTGGCAAAAAAAATTGAGGGTGTACCACACTGAAAAAAAAGCATACTCGGTTCCAAAGATTTTTTCTTTACTTTAAAAAATTTGGTATTGATTCCGAGCCAAAGAAGCGGAGAATACAAGTAAGGATACTTTTAAGACACAATTCTCTTTTAAATTTAGGTTCTGTGTACTTGCTTCTAGGAAGCAAATTTTAATTTTTCGCTTTCTCAGCTTTTTTTCTTTATATGCTATCAAAGTCCTTTAAAAACGAGTTAACGGCAACTTTATTTTCCAAATTAGGACTCGACTTCCAGTAGAAATTATGATATGTTTGAAGTAAAAAACTTCTTTAAAATAAAGTTTTGAAAAACGTGTCCTATATTTGAACGATTTTTTGCTTTGTAGTCAAGATGCCAAAAGACAACAAATTTAAAGACAATTTCATTAACTTTAAAGAATTTTTCTGAATTATTAAAGTCAAGTTGACCTTAGCCTTATAAATTTTTTCTTTCATGTTAAGATACCCAATTTTAAGTCAAATCACTTAATTATAAGGACAATACGACTTCAATGAAAAGTTTATCGACTTTTGGACAAGGAAAATTACTTCATTTTAGAGAAATGCGTCTTCTATGCTAAGCAAAATTTGTATATCTATTTCCCTTTAGATGCATCACAAGTGCAGGATACCAATTTGTTTTGCACTTCCGATGAAGTTATTTTGGAAAAGTCTTAGAAAATACTCTATTTGGAATTTTAAGTTTTGGACAATTAAATGTCGCAAAAACTTATAGAAAATCGATAAAAAAAGTATATACGGCTGTAAGTTCGGCCAGGCCGAATCTTTTGTACCCTTCACCATGGATTGCGTAGAAACTTCTATTAAAGCCTATAATCCACAATGGAATTACTTGGGTTGTGGTAACACTTGCCGATGGCAAGGTATCTTAAAACTTCTTAACACCGCGTTCTCAATTTTAAGTTAGTCCATACGGGGTATATTTTAGACAAAACAAGTAAGTAAAGTCTAAAGTCGGGCGGGGCAGACTATATTATACCCTTCACCCCTATGTAGGCCAAAATTTGTGTTACCATCTCAACTACTTCACATTTGCTGGAAGCTATATAAAGGAGACAATTTTTTTACTTCTACAAAATCTCTAGAATTAAAATTTAAATCGGCTAACGCTATCCAGTTAATTGGAGGAAACTTCCATTGAAATTGGGTCTAAAATGTGTAACAGTATACCATATTTCCCCAACTGGGGTGTACGTATATATGGGAGCTATATACAATCTGAACCGATTTTGACTAAATTTGACATGTATAGTTAGAATAATAATTCTGCTATCTATGCGAAATTTCACGTAAATGGGAGTATAACTTTGGCCACCCTGGTCGTATGAGTGCAAATCGGACGGAAGATATATATGGGAGCCATATCTAAATCTGAACCGATTTCAACCAAATTTGGCGCAATTACCTATACTACTAAACGTACTCCTTGTGCGAAATTTGAAGCAAATCACGGCAAAACCCTGGATTTTGAGGCCATATAAGTTCAAATCGGACGAAAGATATATATGGGAGCTATATCTAAATGTGAATCGATTTTGACCATATTTGGCACATACAATAGTATCGTTAAAAGTACCGCTTGGGCTAAATTTGAAGTAAGTCAGGGCAAAACTCGGGCTTTTGAGACCATATAAGTCCAAATCGGGCGAAAGATATATATGTGAGCTATATCTAAATCTGAACCGATTTTAACAAAACTTGACACACTTAACGATACTATTAAATGTACCCCTTGTGCAAAATTTGAAGCAAATCACGGCAAAACTCTGGCTTTTGTGGCCATATAAGTTCAAATCGGACGAAAGATATATATGGGAGGTATATCTAAATTTGAACTTATTTCAATTATATTTACCAAGAATTGGTAGAATGTCAATTCTACCCTCTGTGCAAAATTTCACGAATATCGGTAGTAAACTTTGGCTTCTGTGGTAATATGAGTCTAAATCG
Organism: Haematobia irritans; assembly: GCF_050003625.1. Lineage (NCBI taxonomy): Eukaryota > Metazoa > Arthropoda > Insecta > Diptera > Muscidae > Haematobia > Haematobia irritans. The sequence goes on from NC_134400.1 coordinate 111,546,766, forward strand.
GGCGAAAGATATATATGGGAGCTATATCTAAATCTGAACCGATTTGGCTGATATTTTGCAGGATTTGCGAGATTCATAAAATATTTAGATGTACGGTATTTCAAGAAAAATCGGTTGATAAACACGCTAACTATGACCAAATCGGGGATAAATATATATGACAGCTATATCTAAATCTGAACCGATTTTTTCCAAAACCAATAGCGATTGTCTCTGTCCCAAGAAACGGCCCTATGCCAAATTTGAGGACGATCGGACTTAAATTGCGAGCTGTACTTTGTGCACAAAATTACATATACAGACAGACGGACGGACAGACGGACATCGCTAAATCGACTCAGAATTTAATTCTAAGCCGATCGGTATACTAAAAGATGGGTCTATGACCACTATTTCTTGGCGTTACATACAAATGCACAAACTTATTATACCCTGTACCACAGTAGTGGTGAAGGGTATAAAAAGGAGTTTAAATACCTAAATAATTCAGTTCTTGATCGGTATTTAAAGGGGGAGTCTCTAAATAATTACAAACCGATATGAACCAGTTATTGCAAGGCAATTGGAGAGCCAGAAGTAAAACATGGGTTCGGTTTATACGGGGGCTATATATAATTATGATAAGTATACTAAATTATACACGGACGAAAAAGACTGCTTTTCATATGTTTGGGTGTAGAAATTATATGTTTGGAACTCAAATTTTTTAACACAATATTTTTAAGTGCAAGCATATAATGTTCATAAACTAGCAAAACATGTTTCGGACATGTATGTTAATATGTTAGAACATATTATGTTTGGGACATAAAATGTTTGTAAATATAATGAGCTTAGATGCAAACATATATTAATTTGGAAATATCATGTAAACATATATGTGTTTAGAAAGAGAGACCTAGAGAGTATGCTGCAAGTAAAATAATGAAAGTAACCAATTGGCGCCTTAAAAATATATCCACACAAAGAAAATGTCATTAAAAATTTTTAATACCAGTGTATGCCCTAAGGTGTAACATAATATGTTTGAACAATACAAACAATATTTTGTTTGGACCAATCCTGAAAAAATATATGCTTGAAGCAAAATGTGTTTGGGGTATATGTTAACAGGTTGGCTGATAAGTCCCCGGTCTGACACATAGATGTCGTCATATAAATGCATATTTTTATATAGTACCAACCTTCAAATGATTCGTGTCAAAATTTGACGTCTGTAGTCAATTAGGTTTGTTATTGTGAAAAAAATGGAAAAAAAAACGAATTTTCTGTTTTTTGAAGGGAAAAAATACGGTGGAAACAAAAACTTGGCTTGATAATGAGTTTCCGGACTCTGTCCCAGGGAAATCAACAATATATGATTGGTCTGCAAAATTCAAGCGTGGTGAAATGAGCACGGAGGACGGTGAACGCAGTGGACGCCCGAAAGAGGTGGTTACCGACGAAAACCTCAAAAAAATCCACAAAATGATTTTGAATGACCGTAAAATGAAGTTGATCGAGATAGCAGAGGCCTTAAAGATATCAAAGGAATATATTGGTCATATCATTCATCAATATTTGGATATGCGGAAGCTCTGTGCAAAATGGGTGCCGCGCGAGCTCACATTTGACCAAAAACAACAACATGTTGATGATTCTGAGCGGTGTTTGCAGCTGTTAACTCGTAATACACACGAGTTTTTCCGTCGAAATGTGACAATGGATGAAACATGGCTCCATCACTACACTTCTGAGTCCAATCGACAGTCGGCTGAGTGGACAGCGACCGGTGAACCGTCTCCGAAGTGTGGAAGGACTCAAAAGTCCGCTGGCAAAGTAATGGCCTCTGTTTATTTTTGGGATGCGCATGGAATAATTTTTATCGATTATCTTGAGAAGGGAACAACTATCAACAGTGACTATTATATGGCGTTATTGGAGCGTTCGAAGGTCGAAATCGCGGCAAAGCGGCCCCATATGAAGAAGAAAAAAGTGTTGTTCCGCCAAGACAACGCACCGTGCCACAAGTCATTGAGAACGATGGCAAAAATTCATGAATTGCTTCCCCACTCACCGTATTCTCCAGATCTGGCCCCCAGACCTTGTTCTCAGACCTCAAAAGGATGCTCGCAGGGAAAAAATTTGGCTGCAATGCAGAGGTGATCGCCGAAACTGAGGCCTATTTTGAGGCAAAACCGAAGGAGTACTACCAAAATGGTATCACAAAATTGGAAGGTCGTTATAATCGTTGTATCGCTCTTGAAGGGAACTATGTTGAATTATAAAAACGAATTTTGACAAAAAAATGTGTTTTTCTTTGTTAGACCGGGGACTTATCAGCCAACCTGTTACAGAAGCGATTTATTTGAGGGTGTATATGGACCAATTTTTTCGTGATTAGTACCAAATTTTAGCAAGAGGAAATTTGCTCATCCAGTAAGTTCACGAAGTAAAATCTGGGGATCGGTTTATCTGTGTGGTATATATGATTATAGACCGATATGGACCAGATTGGTTCCGAAAGCCACATCTGGGGATCGTTTTATATGAGGGCTATATATTACACTGAAAAAAATATTTACCTGATGTTAAAGATTACGCAACCTACATTTTAGGATGTGCAATTTACAAAATATTAAGGACAAATTTCTTTAAAATAATGCAAATTTAATTAACATAAGGTTATTAATCATTGCTTCAAAATTTTTTTTCATTAAATTTAGTACGCAAATTTTTGGAAACTTGCGTCCCTCCGTTAAAGTCGCATGGCTTTAAACCAAGGCAAAATTACATTAAAGTACAGGAACACATTTTCGATTTCAGAAATTAACTGAAATATTGAATCTTTAAATTTAAGATAAAAACGCTACGAATATAGGCTAAGACTTATTTTGAGGATTTAGCATCTTCGGTTTAAAGTTTTTTTTTTGGAATTAAGAAATCGCTGTTTACTTTGAAGTATCTGTTATAATTTGGATTTTTAAACTGGCATTGGTTTGTACGTGAATAGCTTTATTAATATACCTCAAAAGGAGAATGAAAATTCGCTAAATGAGTTCTGCATACTCATTTTAATTTTAGTGATCCTATATTTAAAGCCAGATAGGTGCTAAAAAAATGTATTTATTTTAAAGAAGCCGCATCTTTGGCTCCGAATCAATACCAAGGTCCTTATGGGAAGGTCAAAATATTTGGATCCAAGTAAACTTTTTTTTTAGTGTATTATTAGCCGATATAGATCAATTTTTGCGTGGTTGTTAGATACCATATCCTAACACAACGTACACTGGTAGAAAAATGTTTCGTACTATTAACGAACGGGCATCGTTGATAATTTTTCGTTAATATTACGAAATTTTTCGTTATAGGAACGAAAGTGATCGTTAATACAACGAAATAAATCGTTAAAGGGCAATTTAGTGTTTTGGTTTTTCCTTATATTAATGAAACACGTTTCGTTAATATTATGAATATTAACTTTGTAATTTTTTCAAGAATTAGAATAAACAAATTTTCCAAGATGGAATTATTGTAATCATTTGAACATAAAGAGTAAATTTTGGAAACTTTTTTTTTAAAAATAAATTTTAAATTTTTGTATTTCGTCATATTAATGAAATATGTACATTAATAATACGAATGGGAGTTTGAGTATTTCTGCCTCTCCTTACTCTCTCTCTCTCTCTCTAATACGTCTGTAGCGCCTATGTAATTTGTACATACACATGTAAGCATGTCAATAAGCACATGTTTGCGTGTGCGTCTTGGAAAACAAACGGTAAAGAGTTCAACTGAAAACTTGTCTGATGGGCAAACCTTAACAACATTTACGTTCTTTTCGCTGAAGAGTGCGCAGGCTCATTACAGTTTCGTTGTGAATAGTAAACATAGATGGTGGGTGAGTTAAATTGGTGTTTTTTGTATATTCGCAAGAAATTTAGTATACATTTTTAATCTTTAGTGAAAATGCCCGGGGAAGTGAACTTTCAGATGAAGAAGGCGGAACAATTAACGCAATGAACCTTGGTTGCAAAAAAATTGGATAAGTAGACACGGCGATACGATTATCATTTTTTGGTCTTAGTAATAAGAGGCATTTTTTCTTAAGTGAAAGTCACAATATATGATTATTAAATTACTTAATTTATCAATAAATATTATTTTATACTGTATAAAAATCATATTCCAAAGATATTAACAAAAAATAATACACTACCAATAACTACACTCAAATGCAATAATTGGTTGGGTTTCATTAATATAACGTTTGTGTTCATTTATACAACGTTCGCCTTTCATTCATACAATGAAAAAACTGGGTTCATATTATGCATGATTTTCATTCATACAACGTATAAGCTGCATCCATACAATGAATAAATTTCATTCATACAACGAATAATATTCGTTAATACAACGAAAAGGCTACGTAATAACAACGTAATTATTCGTTAATACTACGAAATGTATTCCATAAAGGGTTTCGTAAATATAACGTAAAATTACGTTGTTATAACGAAATGCTACGTTGGCTGACTTTTAATGAATTAACGATTAATTTAACGTATTAACGAATTTTTTTCTACCAGTGTACTGAAATTCATTTTTTTATTAATTTTTTATTAAATTTCGTATAAGCATATTTTTCTTATATGAGATATGCTTATATCCGTTACCTACTGTATATGCTTTGTGGAGTCCACTAGGCCACTATTTCGATGTCTTGTGCAAACTGAATGACAATCCTATGGTGAAGGGTATAACAATAAAATTAACAAATTTCAACGCCGTGGGAACTCGCTTCCTTGTAAGATATTTTTTAAAAGATTTTGCAAATTACGAAAATTTTAAAATTTCTGTTGAGTAAAAAAAATATATTTATACAAAAAACTGTGCCGAAAATAACAAAATAAACACGAATTTTCACATAGAAAAAAATTTGATGACATTTGAACCTGCGTTCTACAATTGAATTGACGTTTCTATGCTTCATATTCAATGGCGTTATGGTGCCAACAAACCCAACGTCGCAGCGAAAATTTTTTTCTTTTCAATTTGCAAAATTATATAATAAGAAAATAAAAGTGTAAAAAAAAATATTAATAAAAATAAAAAGTTAAATGATGGATTTTTTTTTAATTTCCTCATTCAAATGAACTTTCATATTATGCATGATTTTCATTCATACAATGTATAAGCTGCATCCATACAATGAATAAATTTCATTCATACAACGAATAATATTCGTTAATACAACGAAAAGGCTACGTAATAACAACGTAACTATTCGTTAATACTACGAAATGTATTCCATAAAGGGTTTCGTAAATATAACGTCAAATTACGTTGTTATAACGAAATGCTACGTTGGCTGACTTTTAATGAATTAACGATTAATTTAACGTATTAACGATTTTTTTCTACCAGTGTACTGAAATTCATTTTTTTATTAATTTTTTATTAAATTTCGTATAAGCATATTTTTCTTATATGAGATATGCTTTTATCCGTTACCTACTGTATATGCTTTGTGGAGTCCACTAGACCACTATTTCGATGTCTGTGCAAACTGAATGACAATCCTATGGTGAAGGGTATAACAATAAAATTAACAAATTTCAATGCAGCGGGAACTCGCTTCCTTGTAAGATATTTTTTAAAAGATTTTGCAAATTACGAAAATTTTAAAATTTCTGTTGAGTAAAAAAAAATATATTTATACAAAAAACTGTGCCGAAAATAACAAAATAAACACGAATTTTCACATAGAAAAAAATTTGATGACATTTGAACCTGCGTTCTACAATCGAATTGACGTTTCTATGCTTCATATTCAATGGCGTTATGGTGCCAACAAACCCAACGTCGCAGCGAAAATTTTTTTCTTTTCAATTTGCAAAATTATATAATAAGAAAATAAAAGTGTAAAAAAAAATATTAATAAAAATAAAAAGTTAAATGATGGATTTTTTTTTTAATTTCCTCATTCAAATGAACTTTCAAGGCACAACTTCTAAAATAATGCAAAGGATCCAAAAACGAATTACTTCCTTCCTATTACAGGACCCTTGTAAAATTTTTGCTGGGTTGTCTAACCTGAATTTCAATCAGACCGGATGGAAAATTCTCCTTCAATACACAAAAGAAAAAGTTTGTTTATTACCTTCCATTCATATCTTCTTAGAAACTCCTCCACCAAATGTTGGTTTGTTGTCTGTTGAAAAATTTCTAGCTTTAATCTTCTCAAACGAAAAAAAAACATTTCGAAAACGGGCGTAGCAAACGTTGCTCGTTTGTTGCAGTTTGTTTTTTTCCGAAGAGTTAAAATTTTTATAATCAAAAAACATTTGTTTGTATTATAAAGTCTTCTTTTTTTGCCGTAAATAAAATCATGTTTTTCTAAAACCACGGTTGATTTTGTTTATAAAGTATGATACATCTAATACACAAAACTTTAGATTATATTGCAAAAGAAGTAAGGAAGGTGGGGCCGACTATAATATACACTGCACCACTTTGTACACTGAAAGAAGAGTTTTCTTTTCTGAGGAACGAACCAAATTTGACCAAAATTTATAACACTATCAGTTGTACTCCTTGTGCAAAATTTAAAGCAATCAGGGTCTGGCTTCTGAATCCATATAAGTACATTTCAAGCGAAAGATATATATGGGAGTTATATGTTAATCTGAACCGATTTTTCCAAAATCCCTACGTTTCTATTCTGACCCCAAATAGATACTTGTGCTAAATTTGAGCATTATTGCCAAAGATACCATTATTTCCAAAGACACCATGTGTCTATCTCGTCTCCTTTTGTGTGTTACAAACACATGCACTAACTTATAATACCCTGTTCTACAGTGTAGCGCAGGTTATAATTATATTATTTCCGTTATTACTCGACGCAAAAATTGTATCTTTTATAAAAACGGGCTTAGGCGATTGCAACTAAAGTGATTTGTTTTCTTTAAATGAGGTTTCTTTAAATGCGCTTGTGTATACATTAAACACTGCTCTATAAATAGATCTGCTTGGCGGTATGTGTTACTTGTGGGCTAACGATTATAGTTACAGTAATTCCTCGATTTACGTCGTGATTGGTTTCGGAATTTGACGACGTTATTCGAAACGACGTAAACCGAATTAAAAATTACTCATACTTATTTACTCCTAAGTCCATTTATGTATGTATGTGCGTGTACATAATAAAAAACTTCAAAAATAAAGGTAATTCAGTAATTTCGGTACGAACTTAACATATTTTACTTATGGAAGGCGTTTCTGATAAAGTGGTCAAAAAATCGACGATGTAACTCGAATGGCGACGTAAATCGAAATTTGATGGAACAAAAAATTTGACGACGTAAATCGAAACAACATAAACCGAGACGACGTAAATGGTGTGTTAGCTTTATGAAATCTGATATTCTCTTCTGCTTTATATGTGTTAGAAAAGAGAAAGTCGGTAGAGCATGTATATATAGTATATATAACAAGTGTATACGACAGTAAGTTCGGCCAGGCCGAATCTTATGTAGCCTCCACCATGGATTGCGTAGAAACTTCTACTAAAGACTTTCATCCACAATCGAATTACTTGGGTTGCGGTAATAATTGCCGATGGCAAGGTATCTTAAAACTTCTTAACACCGTCTTCTAAATTATAAGTTAGTCCATACGGGGTATATATTTAAAAAAAAAACCGATTAAATTCGTATATAATTCAGTTTGACAAAATTTTCTGTAGAAATACAATTTTAACAAAATTTTCTATAGAAATAAAATTTTGATAAAATTTTCTATAGATATAAAATTTTGACAAAATTTTCTATAGAAATAAAATTTTGGTAGATTATTTTTGGGGATATGGGCCAACTTTTGTGTGATTGGCGATCGGCTATATATAACTATAGACCGATATGGACCAATTTTTGCATGGCTGTTAGCGGCCATATACTAACGCAGTTTACCAAATTTCAACCGGATCGGAAGAATTTAGCTCCTCCAAGAGACTCCGGAGGTCATACCTGGGGATCGGATTACTACTTGTGCGAAGTTTCAAGTCGATAGCTTGTTTCGTGCGGAAGTTAGAGTGATTTCCACAGACGGACGGACGAACATAGCTAGATCGACTACGACCCAGTTAAGCTCGGAAACGACCAGTTGAATGGCGACGGGGTATAATAAGTTGGTCATTCCATTTGTAAAACAACGTCTTTAATTTAAAGAAATTTTTTATTTGAAACATAGAATAATTTCTACATGAAATCGAGTCTGAATTTGGAAATATAGGTTGTCGTTTAATAGGGTTTTAAGGACTTTGATAACACATCAAGAAAAAGATTGTCAAAAATTTCTATAATAATTTTCTGCAACGACAAAATTTTGAGAAAAATTTCTATCGATATATAATTTTGAAAATATTAGGGGAAACATTTATAGAAATAAACTTTTGAGAAAATTCTCTTTAGAACCAAATTTTGTGAACATTTTCCATAGAAATTAAATTTTGACAAAACTTTCTAGAGAAATAAAATTTTAACAAAATTTTCTACAGAAATAAAATGTTCTATAGAAAAAAAATTTTGAGGAAATTTTCTCTAGAATCAAAATTTTAGAAAAATTTTCTATAGAAATAAAATTTGGAAAAAAATTTTCTATAGAAATACAATTATGGGAAAATTTTCTATTTTAGGTAAATTTTGATAAAATTTTCTATAGAAATAAAATTTGGTAAAATTTTCTATAGAAATAAATTTTTCCTAGAAATAAAATTTGACAAAATTTTCCATAGAAATAAAATTTTGACAAAAGTTTTCATAGAAATAAAATTTTCACAAAAATTTTTATAGAAATAAAATTTTGACAAAATTTTCCATTGAAGTGAGAAAAAAATGGTTAAATTTTCAGAAGAATAATTCTCGTATGTAATTTTCATAAGAAATAAACATAAAAGACCCAAATTGAATCATCTCACCCAGTCAGATCTTACTAGAAACTATGGAAATGGAAATAACATTTTGGGAAAATTTTCTATTTTGAGTAAATTTTGAGAAAATTTTGACAAAATTCTCCATAGAAACAAAATTTTGAGAAAATTTTCTCTAGAAACAAAATTTTGACAAAATCTTCTATAAAAATAAAATTTTGATAGAATTTTCTATAAAAATAAAATTTTTAGAAATTTTTCTATAAAAATAAAATTTCGAGAAATTTTTCTACAGAAATAAAATTTTGACAAAATTTTCTACAGAAATAAAATTTTGACAAAATTTTCCAAAGAAATAAAATTTTGACAAAAGTTTTCATAGAAGTAAAATTTTCAGAAAAATTTTCATAGAAATAACATTTTGACCAAATTTTCTATTGAAGTGAGAAAAAAATGGTTCAATTTTAGAAGAATAATTCCCGTATGTAGTTTTCATAAGAAATTAACATAAAAGACCCAAATTGAATCATCTCACCCGCCCAGATCTCACTAAAAACTATGGAAATGTGTAATAGGCAACACTGAAACATATGTATAGTCAGGCTTGTGACTGTACATACTATATGTTCTTTTACATAATCTGCTTGTCCAATAAGCTCGAATATTGTAATAATATGTAGTTTAAATGATTTTCATTGATATCAGACTAATATAAAAATAAAATTTTGACAAAATTCTGTATAGAAATAAAATGTTGACAAAACTCTCTACAGAAATAAAATTGTCACAAAATTTTCTATGGAAACAAAATTTGGAGAAAATTTTCTTTAGAAATAAAGTTTTGATAAAATCTAATATAGGAAAAAATTTGGAAAAAATGTCCATAAATTCAAATGTCCTTGTTGAGAGCTAAATTCTTTAAAACCTTTGAAACTCTAAATATTTACAATTCAAGGGATATTTATACACCCAAAAAATGTCGCTAATAAGACAATAATAATAAAATATTTCTTTCGAAGAAAATAATTTTTTTGCATACTAATCGCTAAAATTTGATCAAAAACTTCAAAATAAGATTTTCTAAATTTGGTTGATTTTTGGAAAAATATTCTTCAAATATTGAGAGATCAATTTTGGCACGAGTGGCAACCGTGATCCACCCTGTTAGCCACCCTGAACTTCACTATTGAAACTTCCTCAGACTCCCGATAAAGAAAAAAATATGTTTCAGATTCGATGGCCCAATTAGTAATGGAAATCCAATTACAGCGAAACCTCTTAGAAGTGGATAGTTTCTCAGACAACAAACATACACATTTTCTTGGGTTCATCATGAAATCCACTCTAAAAGTCCAATTAAAGATCCTTGTCACTACTTCCTACTTTGCGAGGTTCACCGTGGACCTCATTGTCTGCATTTACGCACATTACGAATGAATATTTTTCCAGAATATTTGAAGGTACTTACATCAATATTTTTATCTCGACTTAAGAAATGTTCAGCCACATGTACGGGTAGAATATTCTCCAAAAGTTTACGATTGTATGCTTGTAGATGTTCCATGTCTTCTTTTTCCTCTGAAAATTGGAAAAACAAATGAAGAAATTTAAAATGTGTGTATGTAGCAAAACAAAGGAGAATAAGCCACAAGGTTGACAATTAAGCTTCCGTATTTGTATACCCAGCACCATAGAATGGTGATGGGAGTATAATAAGTTTTTCATTCCGTTTGTAGCACATCGAAATATCGATTACCGTCTACATAAAGTATATGCATATATTCTTGATCAGGGATAAATTCAAGGACGATAAAGTAGGTAACTGATATAAGCACTTCTCATATAAGAACAAGTATATACGGCCGTAAGTTCGGCCAGGCCGAAGCTTATGTACCCTCCACCATGGATTGGACATGACATGACATGGATTCTTAACATCGTTTTCTAAATTGTGAGTTAGTCCATACGTGTTATATATTAGACAAAAAAGGTATGTATAGATAAGTCTACAAATAATTACGAATCGATATAGATTTTTGCCCGGTACGTAGAGAGCCAGAATCGAAATATGGGGGTCGCTTATATGTGGGCTATATACAATTATGAACTTGATATGGACCAATTTTTGTGTGATTGGGGATCGATTTATCTGAGGGCTATATATAACTATAGACCGATATGGACCTAGTTAGGCATGGTTGTTTACGGCCATATACTCGCACAATGTACCAATTTTCAACTGACTCGGATGAAATTTGCTTCTCCACATGGCTCCAAAACCAAATCTCTGGATCGGTTTATGTAGGGGCTATATATGATTATGGACTGATATGTACCACTTTTGGCATGATTGTTAAATATCACATACTAACATCACGTTCCAAATTTCAACCGACTCGGATGAATTTTGCTCTTCCAAGAGGCTCCTGAGGTCAAATCTGGGGATCGGTTTATATGGGGGCTATATATAATTATGGACCGATTTCGACCACTTTTTGCATGGGTGTTTGAGGTCATATATTAACACCATGTACCAAATTTTAACCGAATTGGTTAAAATTTGCTCTTCCACGGTGCTCCGGAGGTCAAATCTGTGGATCGGTTTATATGGGGGCTGTATATAATTATGGACCGATGTGGACCAATTTTTGCATGGTTATTAGAGACCATATACTAACATCATGTACAAAATTTCAGCTGGATCGGATGAAATTTGCTTCTCTTAGACGATCGGCAAGCCAAATTTGGGGGTCCGTTTATATGGGGGCTATACGTAAAAGTGGACCGATATGGCCCATTTGCAATACCATCCGAACTACATCAATAACAACTACTTGTGCCAAGTTTCAAGTCGATAGCTTGTTTCGTTCGGAAGTTAGCGTGATTTCAACGGACGGACAGACGGACGGACATGCTCAGACCGACTCAGAATTTCACCACGACCCAGAACATATATACTTTATGGGGTCTTAGAGCAATATTTCGATGTGTTACAAACGGAATGACAAAATTAATATATCCCATTTGCCTGAAATTGGACATCTAGAGGTATTTTAGGACCATAAATAGGCGTGCCGAAAATGGTGAGTATCGGTCCATGTTTTTGTATATCCCCCATATAGACCAATCTCCCGATTTTACTTCTCGGATTTATAGAAACTGTAGTTTTTATCCAATTTGCCTGAAATTGGAAATCTAGAAATATTTTATGACCATAAAGAGGTGTGCCGAAAAGGGCGTGTATTGGTTCATATTTTGGTATATCCCCAATATAGACCGATTTCCGGATTTTATTTCTTGGGATTATAAAAACCGTAGTTTTTATACAATTTGCATGAAATTCGAAATCTAGAATTATTTTTGGACCATAAAGGTATACGCCGTAAGTGGTGAGTATCGTTCAATGTTTTAGTATAGAACCCATATAGACCGATCTCCCGATTTTCTTTTTGGGTTTGTAGAAACCGTGGTTGTTGGAGGTTGTTTAGGACTATAAATAGGTGTGCAAGAAATGATTTTATTGTTTGGGATTCTAGAAACCGTAGTTTTTATCCAATTTGCATCAAATTCGAAATCTAGAATTATTTTAGGACCATAAAAAGATGTGCCGAAAACGGTGAGTATCGGTCCATGTTTTAGTATAGCCCCCATAAGAACGATTTCCCGATTTAACTCCTTGGGTTTCTAGAAACCGTAGTTTTTATCCGATTTGCCTGAAATTTCACTTCTAGAGGGTATAGAAGGCGCACCGATCATGAAAATTGCTTGAGACTCAATGTAAAACTTCCAGATTTTACTTCTCGGGTGAAAATCTACAGATTTAAGATTTCAAATCGAGACGTTATTTTATAATTTTCTTGCACACTTACAGGAGATGTTAATGATTTCTCTAAAACTCAAACAAAAATGGTTTTTACAAATCCAGAATCTGATATAGTCTACATAGGTAAAATCTTTAAATTTATCTTCGGGAAGTGTACTGGTTGAACTGTTCTGCTTGATTTTTCCTCAAACCCCTTGAAATTTCAAAGGAAACCCTAATATTTGATTCATGGTATCGGGTATTTAAGATTCAGCCTGGCCGAACTTACGGCCGTATATACTTGTTTTTTATGTTGTACTTATTTAGTATACTTTGTAAATTTATCTTTATACCCTAAACCACATAGTGGTCAGGGTATAATAACTTTGATCTGCCAAAAAATTTGCCTACCAGAAATATTGATTTTAGACCCCATAAAATATATACCGATCGACTCAGAATCACCTCCTGAGTCGATCTAGCGCTTTGTGTCCGTCCGCCCATGTATTTGTTGTTCGCAGGATTCCGGTCGCAATTATTAACCGATTTTGATTAAATTTGGTATGTGGCGGTGTTTTGGTACAGAGACGAACGCTATTGAATTTGAAAAAAAACGGATCAAATTTAGATATAGCTCCCATATATATTCATCGTCCGATTTCGATAAATGGGGTCAGATTGCGTTTATTTACTAACCGATCGGCGTCAAATTTGACACAAAGTAATCCAATCGACCACCCTTTAAGTGTGCTAAATGTCATCGAAATCGGTTCAGGTTTAGATATAAAGGGTGATACGGTTAAAATTTGGTCAAGGGAAAACGCGTGTAAATCGGTGGAACCGTTTATTTAAAAAATCAAATTAAATTTCTTTTTCAAGTTCAATTAGTATAAAATTCAGGAAAAATATTCAGTTAGGCTTTCGCTTTTCCAAATCCGAATTGCCGGGCCTCACGCTTGACACCTGCCATCAGATTTTGTACAGCCACCTTGTCCACCTTCTTCGCCGCAGAAAGCCAGTTTGCCTTCAACTGCTGCTCGTCCTAAGCAGTTTTTTGGTCTTCTTTAGGTTCCGCTTGACAATAGCCCAGTATTTCTCAATTGGGCGGAGCTCTGGCGTGTTGGGAGGGTTCTTGTCCTTGGGAACCACCTGCACGTTGTTGGCGGCGTACCACTCCATGGCCTTTTTACCGTAATGGCAAGATGCCAAATCCGGCCAAAACAGTACGGAACAACCGTGTTTCTTCAGGAAAGGCAGCAGACGTTTATTCAAACACTCTTTCACGTAAATTTCTTGGTTGACAGTCCCGGAAGCTATGAAAATGCTGCTTTACAAGTCACAGGTACAGATGGCTTGCCAAACCAGATAATTCTTTGCGAACTTTGACAGTTTTATGTGCTTGAAAATATCTGCTACCTTTCCCCTTCCTTTTGCCGTATGAAACTCCTGTCCCGGAAGCTGCTTGTAGTCGGCTTTGACGTAGGTTTCGTCGTCCATTACCACGCAGTCAAACTTCGTCAGCATCGTCGTGTACAGCCTCCGGGATCGCGCTTTGGCCGTCGTATTTTGTTTATCATCGCGATTTGGAGTCACTACCTTCTTGTAAGTCGATAGTCCGGCTCGTTTTTTGGCTCGATGCACGGTTGTAGACGATACACCCAGCTTATATGCGGCATCTCGGAGAGAGAGGTTAGGGTTTCGCTTGAAACTATGTAGAGGCGCTTGTAGATGTGTTGGTATTTTTTTCCGTATCCGTTTTTCAATGGCATATTAGTATGAGTATTTGTATATTATATTGTTTTTCTCATTGCTGTATTTGACCATAAGACAACAAAACCAATTATGAAGTGTGAGAGAGATATTATGAGGTGTAAGAGAGGGGTATTCACATTTGCTTATATCTGCTTGTAGAAGACATTGGTCGACAGCACAATGGTATGACATCCGGCTGCGAATCCGAATGTCCAGGTTCGAAACCCGTCACAAACCAATTTCATTTTTTTATTTATTTAATTTTTTCTTGTGTTCATTATTGCAGTAACAGTGATTTTAGTTTTTTACCGTGGGTTTGAACTTTAGTACAGGGCGAAGAAGTGCATAAAGCGTCTGGGTAATAAATACATTTTCATTTTGCTGTGAGATTATACTCAATTTTGGCAGCCATGTTTGGATTGGAATTTTGTATTGTTGGTGTAATTCTGGAAAGTTTAGGGGGTTTAAAAGCGTAGAGGAATGCTGCGACATGTTTTTTTCCACCCTGAGTTTCCTCCAAGTAACACCGTGTTATATAGTAAAGCCTGAATTTGGCGGGTTTTTTTTATTATTTTGTTTTTTGGAATTTTGCGGTAAAATTGTTATTTAGGTTCGCATAAAATTACGTGAACAAATTTATAAGTCCGTAAATATTTCCTATTATTTTGCTATTCAATCAATCTATAATATTTGGAGTAAGTTTAAATGCACATTCACAAGTGTTCGCTTTATTCTTACAATATTCAGTTTATAGGCGGTAAATCATTTTTTTCACGCACGGGGTGGAGAGAATCTTCCAAACTTATTGCATTCTACAAAATTATTTACCAATCTCATAGAGAATTCATGGTAAGATTGATCCACGTCTCTCTTATAAATTTTGGGTTGTGACATTGTTTTTTATTTGTCCTCAGCTTTGGAGACTGCCCAACCAGATTTGACTCTCGCCAACGTGGCCTTCTATGTTTCAATTTAGTCAGTCCGTAAAGTTCACTCGCCGGTGGAGTTTGGTCGGCGGCGATCTCGTGCCTGAGAATTGGAAAAGGGGAGATTTCGGAGGTGTATTTTGCCAGGGCCTGTGTTTTCTAAGTGATCTCCTCTAACACTTAAACAATTTTTCTCCGGAGGAATAAGTTGATCTGTACTCCGTTGAATTTGTCCAGTGTTGGCTCGAGTAGAGATCACCAGATGCATTTGATTGTTCCCGCAAATTAATTGGTGGAAATTCCGAGAATTGTATATATTTGAATTTCGTCATGGTTCGCTGTAACTAGTGTTGTACTAAATAGAAAATAATTTTCCTTAAAATTATCGAACATAAAGGCATAAAAGTGAAGTGTTTTTTTTCCTTTCAAAAAAAAAAAAAAAACAAAAACAAAAAAATACGATTTTTGCTCTGAGTGGAATATAATTAGATAATTTAATGCAATTTGATATAAACATTACTGACAAAGAACATTGGTTTCGTTGTGGCAATGCATATGAAAGATAATTAAGTGAATTTGAATATACACACACACGTAAATATCATACAAATCAACATCATGACATGTGCATACATAAATATGTTAAACCCTCACTAGCAACATCAAAATCCATTCGTCTTGAAAGGCCTTTCATCGATGGACCTTAGCTAACAAGTAAGTGATTTACTTTAATTTCTCACTATTGCATATGAGACATGCTCTCACTGAATATAACAGAGAACCGTTATAGTTCGGAGAGACGTTTGTCCAAAATATAATTAAATTCATTTTAATTTAATTTCTGAAATTGAAATGCATATTTCCTGTCTGTAATTTAAATTTAATATCAATCTTATATATTGATTTCCGTTTTAATGACAGGATTGCTTTCAATCTCAGAAAAACGAGATAGATGGCTCTTTGGTTAGAGTGCATACGAAATAATTGTAGTTAGCCTAGTTTGGAAATGATGGCATGAGTGGTCAGATCCCCAATTTTGTTTATACAGTTTTAAAGCCATTGTTGAAATGTGCATTTGTGCTAACAGTACCCATGCCAACATATAGAATCTACAACTATGTCGTATGTCGCCATAGAACTTTGAAACACCATTGGAAAACATTGTCGCGATTTTGAAGATTACTTTTGGTATTGCAAAGAACATATCTGTTCACATGTATAAAGATTAAATTTGAGAATTCATGTCACTTGAACTCAATTAACTTCTCCAATTCAATTGCGGGAGACTGTTGCCCAAATATCATTTATGCGTTTAATGAGATCAATGATCTACAGTGAATCAGCTGATGTTTTTTTATTGTCCACATGTATGAGACATTCCATTTTCGTTTAACCAAAAGTCAATTGTAAATTTCTAACTTAAACTCTTCATTGAGCGTGATTCGATTTCTCTTTTATGCCTAATGTCGATTAATTATATGTTCAATTACAACTGAATTCTATTACTAGGGCAATTGCTAGTAACTCATTCAATTATTTACATGAACTATCACTTTATCTAATCAAGTATTGAAGGCGAAATTAATAGCCGACTAATTTATTTTTTTTTTTTTGCTACTTTATTCACTGCTGTTTTCGGATATTAGTATATATAAGATTTTTAGACAGTAAATTCTGAATTTTATTTCTACGTTAATTTAGAATAAGACGTTGAACTGTATTTGCGCTGAAAATGAAGATAATTATGAATCATTGAATCTAAGCCATCGTAATGAAAGTTCATTGTGGGTTTTTGTTTAATAAAAGTGGATTCATTGTCACAATGCACTAGATCCAGAACTTAGTTTGATTTCTTCCAGCCGGAATGTAGATGAGGGGTGGTATCGTGGGTCTATCAATTGAATTTCGTTTGGATATTAGGTAGACAGGATGGGTGGGCAATTGGTGGCTAAATATCATCTCAGCCGCATAGCAATCTGTTCCTGAATATCGGTTTCAATTATACTTTCTTCTGTTACTGTTTTTTTTTTTTTTTTTTTTGGAAAACAATCGTTTTCGTCTTTATGAGCACGCAGCAATTATTTATTAAAATTTTATAGTAGCGATTCAGGCGAGTGAAATGGCAAGATCCCACACCACCGACGAGCGAGTAGGCCGGATAGACATGCGTGCTACGCTATTATCACTTTCCACAGAAATGTAGGATCCTTTTCCTATTTATTTTGAACCATTGTATGCTACAACTACCGGCAACTCTCTTTGTCGTCTCAGCGGCTTCCGGTTTTCGATTTCCCCCCGATCCAGACTTCCTGGCTGTCGACAAACGTTCCCCAAACACTTTAATTACATTTGTAACGTTTGATTTGGCAACATTTAGCGATTTTGCCAGCTTTGCGTGCGAGTAGCTCGGATTTTCGCGATGCGCGAGCAAAATTTTGATACGCTGCTCTTCTTGCTTGGACGGCATTTTGACAACTGAAGAGTGAATTCCAAAATCAAAATAGAAGCAACATTCTACACACACACCTTCAAAATGAGGGGTGTTCAGGTTTTTTAAATGCAAAACTGAAAGAAATACGTCAAGTTTATATTGACCAAATTTTGACCGTATCACCCTTTAGCTACCACATAAATGCTCAGAATCACCTCCTGAGTCGATCTAGCGCTTGGTGCCCGTCCGTCTGTCCATGTATTTGTTGTTCGCAGGATTCCGGTCGCAGTTATTAACCGATTTTTATGAAATTGGGTACAGAGTATTTTTTGGGCACAAGGACGAACGCTATTAAATTTGGAAGAAATGGGATGAAATTTAGGTATAGCTCCCATATATATGTATCGCCCGATTTCGACAAATGGGGTCACGTTGCGCTTTATTATACACCGATCTTTTTCAAATTTGGCACAAAGTAATATTTTTCATTACTCTTTAATTCTGCAAAATTTCATCGAAATCGGTTCAGATTTAGATATAGCTCTCATATATATGTATCGCCCGATTTTCCCAAATTTGGCCATAAAACTCTTATTTATCAACGATCTTACTCAAACTTGGCTTACTATAATCATTTAAAATACTTGCAATTTGTGCAAAAAACCATCGAGATCGGTTCAGATTTAGCCATAGCTCCCATATATATGTATCGCCCGATCTTTAAATTGGGCCATAAAATCCTTATTTATCAACCAATCTTATTAATTTTGTGCACAAAGTGGCCTTCTGTGGTGTCAACCAAACCTGCGAAATATCATCCAAATTGGTTCAGATTTAGATATAGCTCCCACATATATGTAGCGCTCGATTTTCAAAAATGTACTCCTAATAACCTTATTTTTGACCATAGTGGCCTCATTTATTCACCGATCTTACCCAAATTCAGTAAATAATAATCTACTGCAATATCAACCAAACCTGCAAAATATCATCCACATCGATTCACGTTTAGATATAGCTCCCATATATATGCACAGCTCGATTTTCCCAAATTTCTCCATAATTCTCCTATTTATTGACAAATGTTACTCAAATTTCAAATTTAGATGTACTAGCCGATCGAACTTAGACTTGCACATGGCTCTTACATAAATACATTGTCCAATTTTCACAAATATGGCTACATTATTAATTAACTCAATATTAGTGGTCTACTAACTCTGTAGTAGACCACTCTGCCAGCCTTGCATACACAGGATCGAGGGTTCAAACCCAGTTTCGACCAAACACCAAAAAAGTTTTTCAGCTGTGGATTATCCTTCCTCACTAGTGCTGGTGACATTTCGGAGTGTTTCAAAGCTTCTCTAAGTGGTTTCACTGCATTGTGGAACGCCGTTCGAACTCGGCTTTAGAAAGGAGGTTCCTTGTCATTGAGCTTAACATAGAATCGGGCAGCACTCAGTGATAAGAGATAAGTTCACCAATGTGGTATCACAATGGACTGAATAGTCTAAGTGAGCCTGATACATCGGGCTCCCACCTAACCTAATGATATAATGGCATTATTTATTAGCCTATCATTACCGGTTATTTTTATGGTGTATGGAAACGTGAAAATGTTGTTCAAAATGGTTGGGAAGACAGCTGTTTCGGATTTCCACATCCCCATCAGTTCCCTTTATTGGACGATCTACTGATCTCAATTATTAGACTATGTTGGTAAGTCATTCTTCTATTGCAAAGAACGAGCTTAAGGAAACATGTCAAAAAAAAAAAAAAAAAAACAAGTATATACGGCTGTAAGTTCGGTCAGGCCGAATCTTATGTACCCTCCACCATGGATTGCGTAGAAACTTCTATGAAAGACTAACATCCACAATCGAATTACTTGGGTTGTGGTATCTCAAAACTTCTTAACAACGTTTTCTAAATTGTGAGTTAGTCCATACGTGGTATATATTAGACAAAAAGTTATGTGTAGTTAAGTCTACAAATAATTAGGAATCAACATGGACTTTTTGTACGGTACGTAGAGAGCCAGAATTGAAATATGGGGGTCACTTATATGGGGGCAATATACAATTATGAACTTGATATGGACCAATTTTTGTGTGATTGGGGATCGATTTATCTGAGGGCCATATATAACTATAGACCGATATGGACCTAGTTATGCATAGTTGTTAACGACCATATACTAGCACAATATATCAAATTACAACTCACCCAGATGAAATTTGCTCCTCCAAGAGGCTCCAAAACCAAATCTTGGGATCGGTTTATATGAGGCTATGTATGATTATGGACTGATATGGACCACTTTTGGCATGGTTGTTAAATATCATATACTTCCACCACGTACCAAATTTCAAGCAGATCGGATGAATTTTGCTTCTCCAAAAAGGCACCGGAGGTCAAATCTGGGGATCGGTTTATATGGGAGCTATATATAATTATGGACTGATAGGAACCAATTCCTGCATGGTTGTCGGATACCATATACTAACATCACGTACCAAATTTCAACCAAATGGGAAGAATTTTGCTCTTCCAAGGGGGTCTGGAGGTCAAACCTGGGGATCGGTTTATATGGGGCCTATATATAATTATGGACCGATATCGACCAATTTTTGCATGGGAGTTTGAGGCCATATATTAACACCACGTACCAAATTTCAACTGAATCAGATGAATTTTTGGTCTTCCAAGAGGCTCCGGAGGTCAAATCGGGTGATCGGCTTATATGGGGGCTATATATAATTATGGACCGATGTGGATCAATTTTTGCATGCTTTTTAGAGACCATATACTAACACCATGTACCAAATTTCAGCTGGATCGGATGAAATTTGTTTCTCTTAGCGGCCTCGCAATCCAAATCGGGGGATCGGTTTATATGGGGACTGTATATAATTATGGACCGATGTGGACCAGTTTTTGCATGGTTGTTACAGACCATATACTAACACCATGTACCAAATTTCAGCCGGATCGGATGAAATTTGCTTCTCTTAGAGGCCTCGCAAGCCAAATCGGGGGATCGGTTTATATGGGGGCTATATATAATTATTTACCGATGTGGACCAATTTTTGCATGGTTGTTAGAGACCATGTACTCACACCATGTACCAAATTTCAGCCTGCTCGGATGAAATTTACTTCTCTTATAGGCCTCGCAAGTCAAATTTTGGGGTACGTTTATATGGGGGCTATACGTAAAAGTGGACCGATATGGCCTATTTGTAATACCATCCGACCTACATCAATAACAACTACTTGTGCCAAGTTTCAAGTC
Source organism: Haematobia irritans (assembly GCF_050003625.1). Lineage (NCBI taxonomy): Eukaryota > Metazoa > Arthropoda > Insecta > Diptera > Muscidae > Haematobia > Haematobia irritans. The sequence continues at coordinate 111,567,886 of NC_134400.1, forward strand.
GATAGCTTGTTTCGTTCGGAAGTTAGCGTGATTTCAACAGACGGACGGATGGACGGACAGACGGACATGCTCAGATCGACTCAGAATTTCACCACGACCCAGAATATATATATACTTTATGGGGTCTTAGAGCAATATTTCGATGTGTTACAAACGGAATGACAAAGTTAATATACCCCCATCCTATGGTGGAGGGTATAAAAAAGAAATGCAGTAGAAAACATTTTCACCTTTCAACTACACCACTCCAGTAGGTTGCCGTCGGCAACTGATTTACTGGAGTAAAATCCTGGTATTGGTCTATATAGGCATTTTATAAAAAATAAATTTCCATAAAAAAGAAAAATAATAATAAAATCAAAATGTTGGATAATTGTATACTGGGAAAATTTCTTTAAAACAAGTAAGTAAAGTCTAAAGTCGGGCAGGGCCGACTATATTACACCCTTCACCCCTATGTAGGCCAAAATTTGTGTTACATCTCAACTACTTCACATTTGCTGGAAGCTATATAAAGGAGAAATTTTTTTTTACTTCTACAAAATCTTTAGAATTAAAATTTAAATCGGCTAACGCTATCCAGTTAATTGGAGGAAACTTCCATTGAAAATGGGTCTAAAATGTGTAACAGTGTACCATATTTCCCCAACTCTGGTGTACGTATAAATGGGAGCTATATGTAATCTGAACCGATTTTGACTAAATTTGCAATGTATAGTTAGAATAATAATTCTGCTATCTATGCGAAATTTCACGTAAATGGGAGTATCACTTTGGCTCCCCTGGTCATATGAGTGAAAATAGGACGGAAGATATGGGAGCCATAAAGGGTGATACGGTCAAAATTTGGTTAATATAAACTTGACGTATTTCTTTCAATTTTGCATTTAAAAAACCTGAACACCCCTCATTTTGAAGGTGTGTGTGTAGAATGTTGCTCCTATTTTGATTTTGGAATTCACTCTTCAGTTGTCAAAATGCCGTCTAAGCATTTGGTATTTGGTATTCTTAATGATGCTATTAAACGTACTCCTTGTGCAAAATTTGAAGCAAATCAGGGCAAAACTCTGGCTTTTGAGGCCATATAAGTTCAAATCGGACGAAAGATATATATGGAGCTATATCTAAATCTGAACCGATTTCAACCAAATTTGGCACAATTGCCGATACTACTAAACGCACTCCTTGTGCGAAATTTGAAGCAAATCAAGGCAAACCCCTGGATTTTGATGCCATATAAGTTCAAATCGGACGAAAGATATATATGGGAGCTATATCTAAATTTGAATCGATTTTGACCATATTTGGCACATACAATAGTATCGTTAAAAGTACCGCTTGTACAAAATTTGAAGTAAGTCAGGGCAAAACTCTGGCTTTTGAGACCATATAAGTCCAAATCGGGCGAAAGATATATATGTGAGTTGTATATGTGAGATATATATGTGAGTTATATCTAAATCTGAACCGGTTTTAACAAAATTTGACACACTTAACGATACTATTAAACGTACTCCTTGTGCAAAATTTTAAGCAAGTAAGGGCAAAACTCTGGCTTTTGAGGCCATATAAGTCCAAATCGGACGAAAGATATACATAGGAGCTATATCTAAATCTGAACCGATTTTAACAAAATTTGACACACTTAACGATACTATTAAACAAGTCAGGGCAAAACTCTGGCTTTTGAGGCCATATAAGTCCAAATCGGACGAAAGATATATATAGGAGCTATATCTAAATCTGAACCGATTTTAACAAAATTTGACACACTTAACGATACTATTAAACGTACCCCTTGTGCAAAATGTGAAGCAAAGCACGGCAAAACTCTGGCTTTTGTGGCCATATAAGGTCAAATCGGACGAAAGATATATATGGGAGCTATATCTAACTGAACCGATTTCAATCAAATTTACCAATCATTGCTAGAATGTCAATTCTACCTTCTGTACAAAATTTCACGAAGATCGGTAGTAAACTTTGGCCTCTGTGGTCATATGAGTCTAAATCGGACGAAAGATATATAAGGGAGCTATATCTAAATCTGAACCGATTTGGCTGATATTTTGCAAGATTTTCGAGATTCATAAAATATTTGGATGTACGGTATTTCAAGAAAATCGGTTCATAGACACGCTAACTATGACCAAATCGGGGATAAATATATATGGCAGCTATATCTAAATCTGAACCGATTTTTTCCAAAACCAATAGCGATTGTCTCTGACCCAAGAAACGGCCCTACGCCAAATTTAAGGACGATCGGACTTAAATTGCGAGCTGTACTTTGTGCACAAAATTACATATACAAACAGACGGACGGACAGACAGACAGACAGACGGACATCGCTAAATAGTGGGTCTATGACCACTATTTCTTGGCGTTACATGCAAATGCACAAACTTATTATACCCTGTACCACAGTAGTGGTGAAGAGTATAAAAACCTGAACACTCCTCATTTTGAAGGTGTGTGTGTGTGTGTAGAATGTTGCTCCTATTTTGATTTTGGAATTCACTCTTCAGTTGTCAAAATGCCGTCCAAGCAAGAAGAGCAGCGTATCAAAATTTTGCTCGCGCATCGCGAAAATCCGAGCTAATCGCACGCAAGGCTGGCAAAATCGCTAAAAGTTGCCAAATCAACCGTTACAAATGTAATTAAAGTGTTTGGGGAACGTTTGTCGACAGCCAGGAAGTCTGGATCGGGGGGAAATCGAAAACCGGAAGCCGCTGAGACGACAAAGAGAGTTGCCGGTAGTTTCAAGCGAAACCCTAACGTCTCTCTCCGAGATGCCGCAAATAAGCTGGGTGTATCGTCTACAACCGTGCATCGAGCCAAAAAACGAGCCGGACTATCGACTTACAAGAAGGTAGTGACTCCAAATCGCGATGATAAACAAAATACGACGGCCAAAGCGCGATCCCGGAGGCTGTACACGACGATGCTGACGAAGTTTGACTGCGTGGTAATGGACGACGAAACCTACGTCAAAGCCGTCTACAAGCAGCTTCCGGGACAGGAGTTTTATACGGCAAAAGGAAGGGGAAAGGTAGCAGATATTTGCAAGCACGTAAATCTGTCAAAGTTCGCAAAGAAATATCTGGTTTGGCAAGCCATCTGTACCTGTGGCTTGAAAAGCAGCATTTTCATAGCTTCCGGGACTGTCAACCAAGAAATTTACATGAAAGAGTGTTTGAATAAACGTCTGCTGCCTTTCCTGAAGAAACAATGTTGTTCCGTACTGTTTTGGCCGGATTTGGCATCTTGCCATTACGGTAAAAAGGCCATGGAGAGGTACGCCGTCAACAACGTGCAGGTGGTTCCCAAGGACAAGATTCCTCCCAACACGCCAGAGCTCCGCCCAATTGAGAAATACTGGGCTATTGTCAAGCGGAACCTAAAGAAGACCAAAAAAACTGCTAAGGACGAGCAGCAGTTCAAGGCAAACTGGCTTTCTGTGGCGAAGAAGGTGGGCAAGGTGGCTGTACAAAATCTGATGGCAGGTGTCAAGCGTGAGGCCCGGCAATTCGGATTTGGAAAAGCGAAAGCCTAACTGAATATTTTTCCTGAATTTTATACTAATTGAACTTGAAAATGATATTTAATTTGATTTTTTAAATAAACGATTTTACCGATTTACACGCGTTTTCCCTTGAATTTTGACCGTATCACCCTTTATCGGTCCATGCTTCGGTATGGGTCCCATTGAAAGTGCTGTAGTGATAAAAACTGGGTAATGGATTGTCGGAACTATTTTATTTTTACAACTTATCACATTGTATTACCATTTTTCTCAAAATTTTATCAAATAAATGAAACTTTTATTCTTAAAAATAAATGCTGCTCAGTTCTGCTTAACGACTAATATCAAATAAATCTTTAGTGGAACTTTATATGCAATTCATGCTGGACATTTTCCATCCATAGTTTGGTAAAAAATTTATTCGTCATTTTTTTGTACTTTTAATTTAGTATTTTAGTGGAAAACCCGGTCATAGTACCCAACTTTAACATCCCAGCAAAAAAAAAATTGGAAATTGGTCCACAAACATTTCTTTTAAAGCCCATCCCAGAATCCCCCATCGAGTTTTTTCAACTTCCGATGCAGTCTTTTTTGACAAGTCCACAAACATTTCTTCTAAAGCGCATCGTGGGATCCCCCAATGATTTTTTCCTCTTCCGATGCAGTCCTTTTGGACTTGGACAAACACTTTTTCTAAAGCGCATATTGAGATCCCCCAATGATTTTTTTCTATATCCGATGTAGTCTTTGTGCACAAGTATTAGAAAGAACGCAGTCAGGCTATTTTAAGTGCAAATTTTTGACAATTAAATTTTACAAAAAATAGAAAACTAAAAAAAAAGTAAAAAAAAAATAGAAAATTAATAAAAAAGTAAAAAAAAAATAAATTTCATCCCCGCTGGGATTTCAAACTGTGCAATTTGACTTTTTCGCTTCCATGGAAGTTATTTTGTGAAGGTTTTGCAAATTACGAGAATTTTTAATTTTTTTGTTGTTTTTTATGGAAAAAATATATTTATACGAAAATATATGCCAAAAATAAAAAATAAAAATGATGCATGACATAAAAAAATATTTTTTTAGAAAAATATTTGATAAAAAAATTGCCGCTGGTGAGATTTGAACCTGCGTCTCTTATTTTTTCTTTCATACTAATATAAAAAAAATTTGGAAGTTCTTCCAAAGGCACAACTTTAAAAGCTTTTCCAAAAGATGTACTCCCAATGATGTTCTTTATTTTAACTACACAGAAAGTTCATTTAATTAAATTTTTTTATAACTAGATTTTTATACCCTCCACCATAGGATGGGGGGTATATTAACTTTGTCATTCCGTTTGTAACACATCGAAATATTGCTCTAAGACCCCATAAAGTATATATATTCTGGGTCGTGGTGAAATTCTGAGTCGATCTGAGCATGTCCGTCCGTCCGTCCGTCTGTTGAAATCACGCTAACTTCCGAACGAAACAAGCTATCGACTTGAAACTTGGCACAAGTAGTTGTTATTGATGTAGGTCGGATGGTATTGCAAATGGGCCATATCGGTCCACTTTTACGTATAGCCCCCATATAAACGGACCCCCAAATTTGGCTTGCGAGGCCTCTAAGAGAAGCAAATTTCATCCGATCGGGCTGAAATTTGGTACATGGTGTTAGTATATGGTCTCCAACAACCATGCAAAAATTGGTCCACATCGGTCAATAATTATATATAGCCCCCATATAAACCGATCCCCCGATTTGGTTTGCGAGGCCTCTAAGTGAAGCAAATTTCATCCGATCCGGCTGAAATTTGGTACATGGTGTTAGTATATGGTCTCTAACAACCATGCAAAAATTGGTCCACATCGGTCCATAATTATATATAGCCCCCATATAAACCGATCCTCCGATTTGGCTTGCGAGGCCTCTAAAAGAAGCAAATTTCATCCGATCCGGCTGAAATTTGGTACATGGTGTTAGTATATGGTCTTTAACAACCACGCAAAAATTGGTCCACATCGGTCCATAATTATATATAGCCCCCATATAAACCGATCACCAGATTTGACCTCTGGAGCCTCTTGGAAGACCAAAATTAATCTGATTCAGTTGAAATTTGGTAAGTGGTGTTAATATATGGCCTTAAACTCCCATGCAAAAATTGGTCGAAATCGGTCCATAATTATATATAGCCCCCATATAAACCGATCCCCAGATTTGACCTCCGGAGCCCCTTGGAAGAGCAAAATTCATCCGATTCGGTTGAAATTTGGTACGTGATGTTAGTATATGGTATCCAACAACCATGCAGGAATTGGTTCATATCAGTTCATAATTATATATAGCACCCATAGAAACCGATCCCCAGATTTGACCTCCGGTGCCTTTTGGAGAAGCAAAATTCATCCGATCTGATTGAAATTTGGTACGCGGTTTTACTATATGATATTTAACAAACATGCCAAAAGTGGTCCATATCAGTCCATAATCACATATAGCCCCCATATAAACCGATCCCGAGATTTGGATTGGGAGCCTCTTGGAGGAGCAAATTTCATCCGAGTCTGTTGAAATTTGGTACATTGTGCTTGTATATGGCCGTTAACAACGATGCCTAACTAGGTCCATATCGGTCTATAATTATATATAGACCTCAGATCCATATCAATAATTGTATATAGCCCCCATATAAGCGACCCCTATATTTCAATTCTGGCTCCCTACGTACCGTGCAAAAGTCCATATCGATTCGTAATTATTTGTAGACTTACCTACACATACTTTTTTGTCTAATGTATACCACGTATGGACTAACTCACAATTTAGAAAACGATTTAAGATACCACAACCCAAGTAATTCGATTGTGGATGACAGTCTTTCGTAGAAGTTTCTACGCAATCCATGGTGGAGGGTACATAAGATTCGGCCTGGCCGAACTTACGGCCGTTTATACTTGTTTCATATTTTTAATGGATAATGTAAACTTTTTTGTTTCAAATAGGTTAAAAACAGAGTAAGAATTCATAAAATGGTACAAATTACATAAATTTTGTCGAAAAAAAAAATGCTAAATCCAATCTGAGAAAATTGTGCATTTTTGAAAATATTTGAGGTCAAGCGTTTCAGACAAGCGTTAGAGTCCATTAAAAATTATTTAAAATTTTAAAAATTATTTATTTGACCAAATATCACAGAATTTTTAATTTACATCCAAAACATTGAATTCGAATCACACCTAACGAAGTTAAGCAAATTCAGTGCAACGGCTGTTTAAATGGAGGACTTCCGTCCTATGACAAGACCAAGTTAAATTCATCGCTTCTGCGTCAATTTTGCACCACTTCCGGATCTAAAAATAACATTTTCATTACTTTTTTGGCGACGCTTTTTTTTGCTGGGGTTCAATGGCGTTTGTGGCTGAGTGTGCTAAGGCGTTCTGTCATGGTGCCAGAAAACCCAGGTTCAACCCCTGGTAGGAGCGAAATTTTTTTTTCAAATTGTAAAAATTAGATAGTAGGAAAATAATTGTGTAATAAAACATGTGGGTGAAAAAAAGTGAAATTGGTTGAAAAAATGTTTTTTTTTCGCTTTTTAAATTTCTTCATTCAAATTAACTTCCATAGCACAACTTCTAAAGCAATGCAAAGGATCCAAAAAGGGAGTACTTCCGTCCTATGACAAGTCCATGTAAAATTCATTGGGGACGATCCAAGTTTGCACTACTTCCGGATCACAGATTGGGGATCCAAACTACTTTTTTGGAAGCTCTGTTTTTGCTGGGATGGAGCCTTATGATTCACTAGAATCATTTTCTGTTTTGCGTTTCACGTAATGCCTACTTCAAAGGTTGCATTAACTTTTCTTCTGTTGTCATCCAATAAAGAACACAAATGAATTTAATGTCACTTAGTGGCGCAAACAATTTGATTCAGCTTTAATGTAAAAAGCTTGAAAGCAAAACCAAGTTACTGTGCAAATAGAATAAAAAAAATAAATGTATTCGTGCTTGTTCTTGCATTCCATTTATAAGTGGCTTCATTCCTTATCGTTCTATGAAAGAATCACGGAAACATTGATGAAAAAGGAAAGTATTTCGCAAGTTTAAATCCAAACTTTTCAATGAAGTCGTTTTGCCTTTATAGTTACCCAGCAAAAACGGCGTCGCCGAAAAAGTTGTGAAAATATTCTTTTTGGATCCGGAAGTGGTGCAAAAAATGGCGCAGAAGTGATAAATTTAATATAGGATTGTCATAGGACGGATGTCCATCATTTCAGCCGCCGAATGTGAATGTGAATTAAACAAATTTTGTGATATTTTGCCAAATAAAAAATTTTTATATTTGTGGTGTGTTTTGACCTCATATATTTTCATTAATTAGCAATTTTTCAAGAATGGATTTGAATCATTTGTACCATTTTATTAATTCTTACTCTGGTTTTTACCCTTTTTATACCCTCCATCATACGATGGGGGTATATTAACTTTGTCATTCCGTTCGAATGACATCGAAATATTGCTCTAAGACCCCATAAAGTATATATTCTGGGTCGTGGTGAAATTCTGAGTCAATCTAAGCATGTCCGTCCGTCCGTCCGTCTGTTGAAATCACGCTAACTTCCGAACGAAACAAGCTATCGACTTGAAACTTGGCACAAGTAGTTGTTATCGATGTAGGTCGGATGGTATTGAAAATGGGCCATATCGGTCCACTTTTACGTATAGCCCCCATATAAAGGGACCCTCAGATTTGGCTTGTGGAACCTCTAACAGAAGCATATTTCATCCGATCCGGCTGAAATTTGGTATATGGTGTTGGTATACGGTACCTAACAACCATGCAAAAATTGGTCCACATCGGTCCATAATTATATATAGCCCCCATATAAACCGATCCCCAGATTTGGCGCGCGGAGCCTAAAAGAGAAGCAAATTTCATCTGATCCGGCTGAAATTTGGTACATAGTGTTGGTATATGGTCTCTAACAACCGTGCAAAAATTGGTCCACATCGGTCCATAATTATATATAGCCCCCATATAAACCGATCCCCATATTTGGCGTGCAGAGCCTAAAAGAGAACCAATTTCATCCGATCCGGCTGAAATTTGGTACATGGTGGCCATATTGGTATATGGTCTCTAACAACCATGCAAAAATTGGTCCACATCGGTTCATAATTATATAGCCCCCATATAAACCGATCCCCAGATTTGGCTTGCGAAGTCTCCAAGAGAAGCAAATTTCATCCAATCCGGTTGTAATTTGGAACATGGTATGAGTATATGATCTTTAACAACCGTGCCAGAATTGGTCCATATCGGTCCATAATTATATATAGCCCCCATATAAAACGTTCTCCAGATTTGACCTCCGGAGCCTCTTGGAGGAGCAAAATTCATCCGATCCGGTTCAAATTAGGAACGTGGTGTTAGTATATGGTCGCTAACAACCATACCAAAATTGGTCCAATCACACAAAAATTGGTCCATATCGGTTCATAATCATGGTTGCCACTAGAGCCAAAAATAATCTACCAAAATTTAATTTCTATAGCAAATTTTGTCAAAATTTTATTTCTAGAGAAAATTTTGTTAAAATTTTATTCGGTTCATAATAAAATTTTCATAATTTTCAAAATTTTATTTCTATAGAAAATTTTGTCAAAATTTTATTTCTAGAGAAAATTTTGTTAAAATTTTATTCGGTTCATAATAAAATTGTCAAAATTTTATTTCTATAGAAAATTTGGTTCAAATTTTATTCGGTTCATAATCATGGTTGCCACTCGAGCCAAAAATAATGTACCAAGACTTTATTTCTATAGAAAATTTTGTCAAAAGAAAAAATTTTGTTAAAATTTTAGAAAATTTTGTTAAAATGTTATTTCTGTAGAAATTTTTGTCAAAATTTTCTTTCTATAGAAAATTGTGTCAAAATTTTTATTTCTGCAAAAAATTTTGTGAAAATTTTATTTCTATAGAAAATTTTGTTAGAATTTTATTTCTGTAGATAATTTTGTCAAAATTGTATGTCTACTTTGTCAAACTGAATTATATACGTATTGGATCGATCTTTTTTGATTTAATATATACCACGTATGGACTTACATACAATTTAGAAGATGGTGTTAGGTGATGTTGCCATCGGCAAGCGTTACCGCAACTTAAATAATTCGATTGTGGATGGCAGTGTTTAGAAGAAGTTTCTACGCAATCCATGATGGAGGGTACATAAGCTTCGGCCTGGCCGAACTTACTGCCGTATATACTTGTTGAAGTTAAAATTACCCTTTAAACCAGTGAGTAAAGTAGAAAGCTGACTATATCTTACCCTAAACCACCCCTACTGAATTAGAAAACATAAACATTTGTGGGTTATCATTGGTATAGGCTTAGGAGATAACCCGCATTTCCATATTTCAGAACATTAATGATACATGTTTATAGGAGTTTTAACACAATCTGAACAGAAATGTGTGATATTAGAAGCTATAGTTCATTTTTCGTTCATTTAGTATGCCACTAATATTGACTCCATTATTAAACAAGTGAGTAAAGTAGAAAGTCGGGCGGGGCCGACTATATCATACCCTAAACCACCCCTACTGAATTAGTAAACATTGTTTGTGGGGTACCAATGGTATAGGTTTGGGGAAAAACCGCATTTCCATATTCAAGAATGGGGAAGGGGAGTTTAATCACAATCTTAACAGAAATGTCTGATTTTAGGAGCTATAGTTGATTCTGAACCACAAATAGTGAGTCCATTATTAAATAAACACCATCTAAGCCTATTTATCGAAATCGGACGATACGTATTTATGGGAGCTGTATCTAAATTTGATCCGATTTCTTCTAAATTTAATAGCGTTCGTCCTTGTACCCGAAAACACCCCCTACCAAATTTCATCCAAATCGGTTAATAATTGCGACCGGAATCCTGCGAACAACAAATACATAGACAGGCGGATGGACACCAAGCGCTAGATCGACTCAGGAGGTGACCGGAATATATTTTATGGGGTCTAAAATCAATATTTTTGGTAGATCGAAATTATTATACACTGACCACTATGTGGTTTAGCGAGCTATAAAAACTTTAATTAAAAGGACTCACTGCACTAAAAAAGATGAAGCAATGAAAAAAATCAATTATTGGCATAGTTGAATAAAACAAGTATATACAGCACTAAGTTCGGCCGGGCCGAATCTTAAATACCCACCACCATGAACCAAATATTAGGGTTTCCTTTGAAATTTCAGGAGGGCTTGAGGGCTTGAGGACTTGAGGACACTTCCCGAAGATAAATTTAATGATTTCACCTATGAGGACTATATCAGATTCTGGATTTATAAGAACCATTTTTGTTTGGGTTTTAGAGGAATCATTAACATCTCTTGAAAGTTTGCATGAAAATTATAAAATAACGTCTTGATTTGAAATCTTAAATCTGTAGAAGTAAAATCTGGAAACTTTACATTGAGTTTCAAACAATTTTCATGATCAGTGCGCCTTCTGCACCCTCAAGAAGTGAAGTCGGTCTATATGGAGGCATTACCAAATGGACCGATAAAAACTTAATCCGATACACGTTTTTGTGAGCCTAAAATACCAGAATATTTACAATTTCAGGCAAATCAGATAAAAACTACGGTTTCTAGAAACCCAAGGTGTTAAATCGGGAGATCATTCTTATGGGGGCTCTACTAAAACATGGACCGATACTCACCGTTTTCGGCACACCAGAAAATACCTCTAGATTTCCAATTTCAGGCAAATAGGATAAAAACTTCAGATTCTAGAAGCCCAAGAAGTAAAATCGGGAAATCGGTCTATATGGGGACTATACCTAAACATGGACCGATACTCACCATTTTCGGCACACCTCTTTATGGTCCTAAAATACGTCTAGATTTCCAATTTCAGACAAATTCGATAAAAACTACGGTTTCTATAAGCCCAAGACCCCAAATCGGGAGGTCGTTTTATATGGGGACCATACCAAAACATGGACCTATACTCACAATTTTTGGCACACCTCTTTATGGTCATAAAATACCTCTAGATTTTAAATTTCAGGCAAATTGGATAAAAATTACGATTTCTATAAGCCCAAGACCCCAAATCGGGAGGTCGGTTTATATGGGGACTATATCAAAACCTGGACCGATATAGCCCATCTTCGAACTTGACCTGCCTGCAGACCAAAGACGAGTTTGTGCAAAAATTCAGCACGATTGCTTCATTATTGAAAACTGGTCTGTATCAAACTGTTTTAGGTTTGCGACTGTCGCAAAGTTGTAAACGTCGTAAACGTCACATACGCGTCGTAAATGTAGAAAAAGTAACAAAAGTCGCAAATTGAAAATACTTTAGTCGCGTCAGCTAGGCAGCGAATTCGATGATATCCAAGACGATGGTATGTGCGAAGAAGTTTCAATTCTTAGGAATGTTCACAATTTTCGGTTTTAGTCCCCACATTTTCCCTATTGCCTTTTGCACGAGTTCAGGGTAACCGTGGATTTTCTCGTCCTTTCTTAGCTTTATGTTCAGTCTCCTGTCCAATATAACCCCAAGGTATTTTGCACACTCACCAACGGGAATTTCGATACCACCTAAGAAAATAGGCTTGATCATGGGAAAACTTTCACAAATTTCGGTAGAAACTCACAGCGAATGCTGTCACACTAAATTAAAAAATGTTCAGGATTTCTTCTATTAAAAATTTGGTTTTCTACAGCAGGTTTACGACTTTTGCGACATACGTATTATACCGTCGCAAATGTATGTCGCAAAAGTCACAGTTTGTGACAGGCCAACCCTGAAATCGATATTTCGATGTGTTACAAACGGAATGACAAACTTATTGTACCCTCGTCACCATTCTATGGTGGTGGGTATAAAAACAAGTATATACGGCCGTAAGTTCGGCCAGGCCGAATCTTATGTACCCTCCACCATGGATTGCGTAGATTACTTCTACTAAAGACGTAATCCACAATTAAATTACTGGGGTTGCGGCCGATGGCAAGGCAACTTAAAACTTCTTAACATCATCTTCTAAATTGTAAGTTAGTCCATGCGAGATATATAGTAGACAAAAGAAAGGTCGATTAAATACGTATATATTCAGTTCTTGACCGGTATACATAGGGAAGAAATAATTACGAGCCGATATGAACTTTTGTGCGATAATTATAGAGCCAGAATTGATGTATATGGGGGTTATACTAAACAATTATGAACTACCAAAAATTACAGATTTTTTACTGTTTGGTAGATTGGTAGAATTCCTGATATTTTGGAAGATTTTGCAAAATAGTCCTCTCCAATGATGAAATGATTCATAAATTTTTTATAGAAATTATATTTTGACAAAATTTCCTAGAGACATAAGATGTTGACAAAATTTTGTATAGAACTAAAATTTTGACAAAATTTTCTATCGAAATACAAAAGTTTGACAAAACTTTCTATGGCAATACAATTTATATAATATAGATCGATACGGACCAATTTTGGCATGGTTGGTATCGGCCATACATAGATTATTTTTACTATAGACCGATATGGACCAATTTTGGCATGGTTGTTAGCGGCCATATACTAGCGCAATGTACCAAATTTCCCCACGTACCAAATTTCAACTGTATCGGATGAAATTTGCTCCACCACATTGGTGAACTTTTCTCTTAGCACTGAGTGCTGCCCGATTCCATGTAAAGCTCAGTGACAAGGGACCTCCTTTTTACAGCCGAGTCCGAACGGCGTTCCACATTGCAATGAAACCACTTAGAGAAGTTTTGAAACCCTCAGAAATGTCACCAGCATTACTGAGGTGGGATAATCCACCGCTGAAAAACTTTTTTTGTTCTTCTACACTGAAAAAAAAAAGCATACCCGGTTCCAAAGATTTTGTCTTTACTTTAAAAAATTTGGTATTGATTCCGAGCCAAAGAAGCGGAGAATACAAGTAAGGATACTTTTAAGACACAATTGTCTTTTAAAATCGGGGTTTGTGTACTTGCTTCTAGGAAGCAAATTTTAATTTTTCGCTTTTTCAGCTTTTTTTCTTCATATGCTATCAAAGTCCTTTAAAAAACAAGTTAACGACGACTTTATTTTCCAAATTAAGGCTCGACTTCTAGTAGAAATTATCCTGTGTTTCAAGTAAAAAACGTCTTTAAAATAAACTGTTGAAAAACATGTCCTATATTTGAACGATTTTTTGCTTTGTAGTCAAGATGCAAAAAGACAACAAATTTAAAGACAATTTCATTAAATTTAAAGATTTTTTCTAAATTATTAAAGTCAAGTTGACCTTAGCCCAAACATTTTTTCTTTCATGTTATGATCTCCATTTTTAAATCAAATCACTTAATTATAAGGACAATACGACTTCATTGAAAAGTTCATCGGCCTTTGGTCAAGGAAAAAAACTTTATAATAGAGAAATGCGTCTTCTATGCTAAGCAAAATTTGCATTTGTATTTTAAAGACATGAAATCTTTGACCTCACGACAATATTTTTTTCAGTGTAAGAGGCTCCGGAAGTCAAATCTGAGGATCGGTTTATATGGGGGCTATATATAATTATGGACCGATATGGACCAATTTGTGCATGGTTGTTAGAGACCATATACTAATACCATTTGCTGCTCTTAGAGGATCCGCAACCCAAATCTAGGGATCGGTTTATATGGGCGCTATATATAATTATGGACCGATATGGACCAATTTTTGCATGGTTGTTAAAGACCATATACTTGCACCATGTACCAAATTTCAGCCAGATCGGATGAAATATGCTACACTTATAGGCTCCGCAAGCCAAATCTTCCATTTATATGGGGGCTATACGTAAATGTGGACCGATATGGCCCATTTGCAATACCAACCGACATACATCAATAAGAACTACTCTTGCCAAGTTTGAATTCGATAGCTTGTTTCGTTCGGAAGTTAGCGTGATATCAACAGACGGACGGACAGGCTTAGATCGACTCAGAATTTCACCACGACCCGGAATATATATACTTTATGGGGTCTTAGAGCTATATTTCGATGTGTTACAAACGGAATGACAAAGATAATATACCCCCCATCCTATGGTGGATGGTATAAAAAGAAAATACAAGTATATACGGCCGTAAGTTCGGCCAGGCCGAAGCTTATGTACCCTCCATCATGGATTGCGTTGAAACTTCATCTAAACACTGCCATCCACAATCGAATTACTTAAGTTGCGGTAACGCTTGCCGATGGCAATGTGTCTTAAAACCTCCTAACACCATCTTCTGAATTGTATGGAAGTTCATACGTGGTATATATTAAATCAAAAAAGATCGATCCAATTCGTATATAATTCAGTTTGACAAAGTAGACATAAAATTTTGACAACATTTTCTACAGAAATAAAATGTTGACAAAATTTTCTATAGAAATAAAATTTTCTATAGAAATAAAAATTTTGACAAAATTTTCTATAGAAAGAAAATTTTGACAAAAATTTCTACGGAAATAAAATTTTAACAAAATTTTCTATAGAAATAGACTTTTGGTAAAATATTCTATAGAAATAAAATCTTGGTCGATTATTTTTGGCTCGAGTGGCAACCATGATTATGAACCGAATAAAATTTGAACAAAATTTTCTATAGAACTATAATTTTGACAATGATGAAAATTTTATTATGAACCGAATAAAATTTTAACAAAATTTTCTCTAGAAAGAAAATTTTGACAAAATTTTCTATAGAAATAAAATTTTGACAAAATTTTTTATAGAAATAAAATTTTGGTAGATTATTTTTGGCTCTAGTGGCAGCCATGATTATGAACCGATATGGACCAATTTTTGTGTGATTGGACCAATTGTTGTATGGTTGTTAGAGACCATATACTAACACCACGTTCCTAATGGATGAATTTTGCTCCTCCAAGAGGCTCCGGAGGTCAAATCTGGAGAACGTTTTATATGGGAGCTATATATAATTATGGACCGATATGGACCAATACTGGCACGGTTGTTAAAGATCATATACTAACACCATGTTCAAAATTACAACCGGATTGGATGAAATTTGCTTCTCTTGGAGACTTCGCAAGCCAAATCTGGGGATCGGCTTATATGGGGGCTATATATAATTATGAACCGATGTGGACCAATTTTTGCATGGTTATTAGAGACCATATAACAATATCATGTACCAAATTTCAGACGGATCGGATGACATTTGCTTCTCTTTGAGGCTCCGCAAGCCAAATATGGTGATCGGTTTATATGGGGGCTATATACACGCAAAGAAAAAAAACGTTTGGAAAACGTGTACCGAAAACGTTTTTCTTTTGTTTGAGTTTTTTGAATTGCTTCGAAAATTTTAAACTTTTATCACCAAAAAAATTCGTTTGTTGCAAAATTTTTATTTTTTCAATAAAAAAAGTTATTTTTGAAAGAACAACACAGTTCATTTCGTTTATATCAAACACTGTTCTTTTCTGACTTTAGGTCTTTAATAAGACACATTTTACAGTTCAAAAATTAATATACTACAATGTAATGTTGACCATTTTTTCGGAATCTTCCGGACATATCTGGAATATATGTAAAAAAAAAAAAACTTTGGTCGAAGCAGGGATCGAACCCACGACCCTTGGCATGCAAGTCGGACGTAGCAACCACTGCTCCACGGTGCCAAACTAAATGTTTGTTTCTGTTAAATAAACTTTGTTTATTCGGTTCGTGGGAGCCGCAAGCTATGCTATATATATAACTTATATGGATATTTATCTATTGATGACCACAACAGGTACATAGCTCAGTGGTTAGTGTGTTGGCTTACAAAGTGCATGGTCCGCGGTTCGATTCTCCGTCCAGGCGAAAGGTAAAAAAATTTCAAAAATTTATAAAATCGTATAATTTCTTCTACATTGTTGGTATTACAGGAAAAGGTGTTAAGAACTAAAAAACCTCGTGGACGTGACAAAGATGTGAGGGAAAATGCAATTAGCAAGAAAACATTTTTTTTTTGGGTTCGTCTTTATGAAATTGTTTTTACATCCTGGAAAAGAATAAACGTTTATCACAAAAAGTATATACTTTTCTTCCAAATACACTTCCTTACAGCGAAAAGCAAATGAGAAAAGAACTTTGTTTGTCTAAAATTTCGTTTGGGAGGAAAGAATTATTTTTTTGCGTATATAATTATGGACCGATGTGGACCAATTTTTGCATGATTGTTAGAGACCATATACCAACACAATGCACCAAATTTCAGCCGGATCGGATGAAATATGCTTCTGTTAGAGGCTCCACAAGCCAAATCTTGGGATCGGTTTATATGGGGGCTATATATAATTATCGACCGATGTGGACCAGTTTTTGCGTGATTGTTAGAGACCATCCACCAACACCACATACCAAATTTCAGCCGGATGGGATGAAATATGCTTCTGTTAGAGGCTCCACAAGCCAAATCTTGGGATCGGTTTATATGGGGGCTATATATAATTATCGACCGATGTGTACCAGTTTTTGCGTGATTGTTAGAGACCATCTACCAACACCATATACCAAATTTCAGCCGGATCGGATGAAATATGCTTCTGTTAGAGGCTCCACATGACAAATCTGAGGGTCCCTTTATATGGGGGCTATACGTAAAAGTGGACCGATATGGCCCATTTTCAATACCCGATATGGCCCATTTTCAATCCGACCTACATCGATAACAACTACTTGTGCCAAGTTTCAAGTCGATAGCTTGTTTCGTTCGGAAGTTAGCGTGATCTCAACAGACGGACAGGCGGACGGACGGACATGCTTAGATCGACTCAGAATTTCACCACGACCCAGAATATATATACTTTATGAGGTCTTAGAGCAATATTTCGATGTGTTACAAACGGAATGACAAAGTTAATATACCCCCATCCTAGGATGGGGGTATAAAATAAAATAAAATGTGACAATTTTACTTTATCGCAAGTGTGGCAATAGAGAAAAAAAAAAAACAAGTATATACGGCCGTAAGTTCGGCCAGGCCGAAGCTTATGTACCCTCCATCATGGATTGCGTAGAAACTTCTTCTAAACACTGCCATCCACAATCGAATTACTTAAGTTGCGGTAACGCTTGCCGATGGCAAGGTATCTTAAAACCTCCTAACACCATCTTCTAAATTGAATGTCCATACGTGGTATATATTAAATCAAAAAAGATCGATCCAATACGTATATAATTCAGTTTGACAAAGTAGACATAAAATTTTCTACAGAAAGAACACAAAATTTTCTATAGAAATAAAAATTTTGGAAAAATTTTCTATAGAAAGAAAATCTTGACAAAAATTTCTACAGAAATAAAATTTTAAAAAAATTTTCTATTGAAATAAACTTTTGACAAAATTTTCTATAGAAATAAAATCTTGGTCGATTATTTTTGGCTCGAGTGGCAACTATGATTATGAACCGAATAAAATTTGAACAAAATTTTCTATAGAAATAAAATTTTGACAAAATTTTCTATAGAAATAAAATTTTGACAATGATGAAAATTTTATTTTGAACCGAATAAAATTTTAACAAAATTTTCTCTAGAAATAAAATTTTGATAACATTTTCTATAAAAATAAAATTTTGGTAGATTTTTTTTGGCTCTAGTGGCAACCATGATTATGAACCGATATGGACCAATTTTTGTGTGATTGGACCAATTTTGGTATGGTTGTTAGCGACCATATACTAACACCACGTTCCTACTTTGAGCCGGATCGGATGAATTTTGCTCCTCCAAGAGGCTCCGGAGGTCAAATCTGGAGAACGTTTTATATGGGGGCTATATATAATTATGGACCGATATGGACCATGTTCCAAATTACAATCGGATTGGATGAAATTTGCTTCTCTTGGAGACTTCGCAAGCCAAATCTGGGGATCGGTTTATATGGGGGCTATATATAATTATGAACCGATGTGGACCAATTTTTGCATGGTTTTTAGAGACCATATACCAACATCATGTACCAAATTTCAGCCGGATCGGATGAAATTTTCTTCTCTTTGAGGCTCCGCAAGCCAAATCTGGGGATCGGTTTATATGGGCGCTATATATAATTATGGACCGATGGGAACCAATTTTTGCATGGTTGTTAGAGACTATATACCAACACCATGTACCAAATTTCAGCCGGATCGGATGAAATGTGCTTCTCTTTTAGGCTCCGCAAGCCAAATCTGGGGATCGGTTTATATGGGGGCTATATATAATTATGGACCGATGTGAACCAATTTTTGCATGGTTGTTAGAGACCATATACCAACACCATATACCAAATTTCAGCCGGATCGGATGGAATAGGCTTCTGTTAGAGGCTTCACAAACCAAATCTGGGGATCGGTTTATATGGGGGCTATATATAATTATGGACCTATGTGGACCAATTTTTGTATGGTTGTTAGAGACCATATACCAACACCATATACCAAATTTCAGCCGGATCGGATGAAATATGCTTCTTTTAGAGGCTCCACAAGCCAAATCTAGGGTCCCTTTATATGGGGGCTATACGTAAAAGTGGACCGATATGGCCCATTTTCAATACCATCCGACCTACATCGATAACAACTACTTGTGCCAAGTTTCAAGTCGATAGCTTGTTTCGTTCGGAAGTTAGCGTGATTTCAACAGACGGACGGACGGACGGACAGGATTAGATCGACTCAGAATTTCACCACGACCCAGAATATATATACTTTATGGGGTCTTAGAGCAATATTTCGATGTGTTACAAACGGAATGACAAAGTTAATATACCCCCCATCCTATGGTGGATGGTATAAAAAGAAAAAAAAAAATAAATATAAATAAAATAAAATAAAATGTGACAATTTTACTTTATCGCAAGTGTTGCAATAGAGAAAAAACAAAAAACAAATTTAATGCTACGGCAAAGAAGTGAAGTGTCTAAATAGGTTACTTTTGAAGTCTTGATACCTTGATATTCATCTCAATTGTGGAGGTAAGACGAATTGAATTAATGAAGAATTGTTGTTCAGAAATTAGGTATTTGTGTCTTATCGACGAAATCATGTTTAATCTCGTGGATCTTGAAAAAACGAGCCTATCATATGGATATTTTGATTCTGCAGAGTATGTTACGTTATCCTATGCAATGTTAAAAGGCACCGAAACTTAAGAAGGTTCCCGAAATCCATACCGTAAAAGGGTTTTATCAGCTGATTCACGCTCGTATATCTCCTTACACCATATACAAAACGCACAATATCGTTAGTGACAATCTTGAGCTTTTTCAATATTTATTTTTTAGGGTAAAAAAAAAAACAAATCCATTCTAAGCTTGACATTTCCAATGAAATAATTTGATTGCATTCTTAATGCAAGAAGGTAAAGACTTTTTTATGCATATTATGCAGTACTTTAAGGCTACCAAGCGATTAGCTAGGACATACAATGCCAACATGAGGATGCAAACAATTAGAGTACTTACCCGTTGCCTGAAGCTTCCATATAAAATCCAAACGATAAGTGGCCTCTGTCTGGTGACTGTGAAAAATCAATGCCAACATGAATGCAAAGAGGAAAATTAAATCAATTATGTAACGCAATAGTGCCTCCTCATTACTGATTCATAATAACGGGAAGTGATATAAGGATAGTACCAAGCAGCAAAGGAATAATATTGACATTGTCGGTTAGTCCAAGTAGAGTAGCAACATCGTCAATGCCAGCCATCGTAACATTAAGAGACCATATTTACATTTACAGTGGAGAACAGCACACAGGAAGTAGCAGCATCCAATCCAGGAATACCCACATATTCAGGATGTGCATACATGCAGCCGACAGCATCAGTGATGAACAATTGCATTAATGCCATGCAATGGGATAGTAATGAGATATGTTGCAAGGTTCAGAAGAAAGGGAGAAAGAAAAGAGAAGGGCAAAACATTAGTTCATAAGTGCAATAATAACGAAAAAAAAACTTGGAAATAAATTCAAGACAAACAAGTAGGAGGGTGGAGCACTTCTTGCAAATTTTATTATGACATCAGCAACTGTTGCTTGCTTTGGGTGAGCACTAATAGTTGCAACATGCTAATTTTGAATGGGGAATATGGATTGAATTACCTCATTTCCTCTCGGTGAACCTTGTGTTGGTAAACCCAATAACCAGAATCTAGTGGAAATTTGTCAAGAGTTTTTTTTTTTTTTGATATTCAAGATGGAAAGCGGATGCTATATAATCGAGTTTACTGATAACCATAAATCATTGAATTTGCATGAGATCCCTGCTAGCTGTTGCAGAGGGAAAGAAAATACGCAATTTATACGAATAGGGCGTTGAAGGTAACTACCGACATGATGAAGCTAATAATAATGCCTCAAAGTATATGAGCCCTTGATGTAGTGGTTAATGTTATTATGCAAAGTTTTAGTTAAAAGAGTTTAAATAAATGATTGATTTTGAATAAGAGAAAATTGATTTATAGACATATGAAATCTACACGGACGAAAAACACTGTTTTTCATATGTTTGGGTGTAAAACTTATATGTTTGGAATTCAAATTTTTAACACAATATTTTTGAGTACAAGCATATAATGTTTATAAACTAGCATAACATGTTTCGGACGTATATGTTAATATGTTAGAACATATTATGTTTGGGACATAAAGTGTTTGTAAATATAAGATGCTTAGATGCAATCATATATTAATTTGGAAATAGCCTATAAATATATATGTGTTTAGAAAAAGAGACCTAGAGAGTATGATGCATATAAAATAATGGATGTAACCAATTGGTGCCTTAAAAATATATCCACACAAAAAAAAATCATCAAAATTGTTTACTACCAATGTATGCCCTAAGGTGAAACATAATATGTTTGAACAATACAAACAATATTTTGTTTGCAACAATCCTGAAAATATATATGCTTGAAGCAAAATCTGTTTGGGGTATATGTTACAGAAGCAATTTTTTTTTTTTTGGTGTATATGAAACTAGCTGAAGCCCAACCGCATTGCTGCGTCTTTTTGAATTATTTAAAGCCGAAATACTCTTTTTTGTTCTACAATATCGAATTTATTGCAAAGATAATTACTAAACTTTTTTTACAAAGAAAAAAAAAAGTAAACTATTTTATAGCAAGAATGAACTACGTCTTGCGAAAAATGAACTAAATTATTCTCCACATTTTGATATTTCCACAAAGCGTTGTTAAAACCAGAAAATTTTAAAGCATTTGAAGAAAAAATTAACTAAAGGGTAATACGGTCAAAATTTGGTCAAAGGAAAACGCGTGTAAATCGGTGAAATCGTTTATTTAAAAAATCAAATTAAATTTCTTTTTCAAGTTCAATTAGTATAAAATTCAGGAAAAATATTCAGTTAGGCTTTCGCTTTTCCAAATCCGAATTGCCGGGCCTCACGCTTGACACCTGCCATCAGATTTTGTACAGCCAACTTGTCCGCCTTCTTCGCCGCAGAAAGCCAGTTTGCCTTGAACTGCTGCTCGTCCTTAGCAGTTTTTGTGGTCTTCTTTAGGTTCCGCTTGACAATAGCCCAGTATTTCTCAATTGGGCGGAGCTCTGACGCGTTGGGAGGGTTCTTGTCCTTGGGAACCACCTGCACGTTGTTGGCGGCGTACCACTCCATGGCCTTTTTACCGTAATGGCAAGATGCCAAAACAGTACGAACAACCGTGTTTATTCAGGAAAGGCAGCAGACGTTTATTCAAACACTCTTTCACGTAAATTTCTTGGTTGACAGTCCCGGAAGCTATGAAAATGCTGCTTTTCAAGCCACAGGTACAGATGGCTTGCCGAACTTTGACAGTTTTATGTGCTTGAAAATATCTGCTACCTTTCCCCTTCCTTTTGCCGTATAAAACTCCTGTCCCGGAAGCTGCTTGTAGTCGGCTTTGACGTAGGTTTTGTCGTCCATTACCACGCAGTCAAACTTCGTCAGCATCGTCGTGTACAGCCTCCGGGATCGCGCTTTGGCCGTCGTATTTTGTTTATCATCGCGATTTGGAGTCACTACCTTCTTGTAAGTCGATAGTCCGGCTCGTTTTTTTGGCTCGATGCACGGTTGTAGACGATACACCCAGCTTATTTGCGGCATCTCGGAGAGAGAGGTTAGGGTTTCGCTTGAAACTACCGGCAACTCTCTTTGTCGTCTCAGCGGCTTTCGATATCCCCCCGATCCATACTTCCTGGCTGTCGACAAACGTTCCCCAAACACTTTAATTACATTTGTAACGGTTGATTTGGTAACTTTTAGCGATTTTGCCTGCTTTGCGTGCGAGTAGCTCGGATTTACGCGATGCGCGAGCAAAATTTGGATACGCTGCTCTTCTTGCTTGGACGGCATTTTGACAACTGAAGAGTGAATTCCAAAATCAACAACAGCAACATTCTACACACACACACACACCTTCAAAATGAGGGGTGTTCAGGTTTTTTAAATGCAAAATTGAAAGAAATACGTCAAGTTTATATTGACCAAATTTTGACCGTATCACCCTTTATATGAGCAACCGTCCAGAAATAACATTTTGCTCGTGAAACATATTTGAGGTGATCATATTCCTTCTCTGGGTGTATCTTATCCAATAGGGAATATCTTAAGTAAAGGAATCTTGTCTTTGAGCAGTAAATGGTTTGCTAGTTTTTCTCAACTCACTCCAAATTGTAGTACATGTCCTCTTGCAGCAAAAAGTAAACGGATACGCCAACATAAAAAGCTGAAGCTATGCTTAATAAAATTAGTTTCAATAAAATGCGAAGAACTTGATAAATGGCGCAGTTCATCATGGATATAAGAGTCAGCAGCAGAAACGTCTGAAAGAAATAATAAAAAAAACACGCACAAAAATTTAAGATGAAGCCTGAGATTGGATGTGTAAACATAAGGCCCCATAAAAGGTAACAAAGTTCATACTTACATTTATGGCCAAATAGTAATCACTGTGTATGTTGCTCTCTCCTGACTTTTCCTCTAGCATTCGCATCAACCTCTCTTCGGAGGGATGTGTTGAATTAAAATTTATAATTGATGCATCTATGGGATTATCGGCATTGATATTTTTATTATTGTAGACAGAACTTCTATTAACAGAGTCTATAAGACTTGCAGCAGACAATGGAGGAATGATGAGAACTTCCTGAAACTGAGGAGAAAAACAGACCGTTTATTTCATGCATGAATGATCCAAAAGAATTATCTTCAAAACTTTAAAATTATCCGATTTGCTCGAAATTTTTAGGGAAAGTTGATGGGGGTTGTCTACACAGAAAAAAATTTCTCGAAAACTTTTCCAATTAAAATTTTAATTGAGTTTTAAAAAATATTCAATTAATTAACAAATTTTTTAATTGAAACAAAAATCAATCACACAAATTAATCGTATCAATTAATTTTTTAATTGGATCAATTAATTTTTTAATTGACTGTCAATTAATTTTTTAATTGATACTATCATTTCTGTGATTGAAGACATTTCAATTAAAAAATTAATTTGATCAATTAATTTCGTGATTGAATCAGAAAAACATTTTTTTGTGTGTAGACAAAAAACGGCTACTTTATTTTCTTACAAATATGCTAGTTTTAAATCAAATGTGTTCGGTTGATACAACTGTGCGCCATTCCATTTATTCCACACACTGAAAAAATTATTTACGTGATATTAAAGATTACGCAACCTGAATTTTAGAATTTACACACTATTAAGGACAAATCTTTTTAAAAGAATGAAATTTTAATTAAAAGAAAGTTTATAATCTTTGCTCTAAAATTATTTTTCATTAAATTTAGGACACACATTTTGATAATTTGCGTCCCTTAACTGAAATATTGAATCTTTAGTTTTAAGATAAAAACGCTTCAAATAAACGCTAAGACTTATTTTGAGGATTTAGCATCTTTGCTTTAAAGTTTTTTTTTGGAATTAGGAAAATATTTTTTAATTCGAAGTATCCGTCATAATTTGTATTTTTAAACTGGCATTTGTTTCTGTGCACTCAAAAAAAAGTTTACTTAGATCCAAAGATTTTGACATTCCCTTAAGGATTGTGGTATTGATCCCGAGCCAAAGATGCGTCTTCTTAAAGAAATTTTTTACGGACCTCCCTGGCTTTAAATCTAGGATCAATAAAATTAAAATTGATACATGTCTCATTCATCGAATTTTTGTTTTCTTTTTGCGATATATTAATAAAGGTATTTATGTTCAAACAAATTCCAATTTCAAAATCCAAATTATGCCAGGTACTTCAAAGTAAAAACAGTTATCCTAATGTTAAAAAACTTTAAACCAAAGATACAAATCCTTAAAATAAGTCTTGGGCTATATATTTTAAGCTTTTTTATCTTAAATTTAAAATCAGTTTAGTCAGCAGAGAAACGCAAAATTTCACGATTTGTGTCCTAAATTTAATGAAAAAAAATTTTGAAGCAAGGATTATAAACCTTGTTTTAATTAAAATGTCATTATTCTAATGAATTTTGTCCTTAACATTGCGTAAATTTTGAGTTTTAAAATTTAAGTTGCATAATCTTCCATATTAGGTCCATATTTTTTCAGTGTGAATAGCTTTATTAATATACCGGAAAAATAGAATGAAAATTCGATAAATGAGATCTGTATTCTAATTTTAATTTTATAGATCCTAGGTTTAAAGCCAGATAGGTCGCAAAAAATTTCCTTATTTTAAAAAACCCGCATCTTTGGCTCGAAATCAATATCAAAATCATTAAAGGAAGGTCAAAAGCTTTGGATCCAAGTAAACTTTTCTTGAGTGTGAACTATAGATATATAACTATAGATTTTTACTAAAAAAATATGAATATGAAATTACACTGAAAAAAATATTGTCGTAAGCTCAAAGATTTCGTGTCTTTAAAATACGAATGCAAATTTTGCTTAGCATAGAAGACGTATTTCTCTAATATAAAGTTTTTTCCTTGTCCAAAAGTCGATAAACTTTTCAATGAAGTCGTATTGTCCTTATAATTAAGTGATTTGAATTAAAAATGGGTATCATACTTGTATTCTCCGCTTCTTTGGCTCGGAATCAATACCAAATTTTTTAAAGCAAAGACAAAATCTTTGGAACCGGTCATACTTTTTTTTCAGTGTAAATACACTTTTCAAGTTTATTTTTTTTTATCGTTAACTTTTCAATAACAATAAAGGGTAGATAATTTTCAAAATTTTCATTAATATTATCCTTGAAATTATGCAGCAACAGATACGCCCACTTTTCGTTTGCAATCATTCGTTTCCTACTACCGCCATCTTTCCTTTGTGCGTAATTTGTGTAAGAATTTAAGTTGAAAACTTTATGTTAACTTTTTCAATTTAGAATGTCTAACTTTTATTTAAACGCATCTTTTCTTTGAAAATAATTTAAGAGGGCAGGACAACGAAGAGAGATTGTACTCGTTTAATTCTAAAAGTCATCGACACTAAATGAAAAGGTAATTACGGTATAATGAAATACAAAAATAGCAACAGGTTGTGATTACTTGTATCTCAAAGAAATTTTTCCTTAACTGTTTTGGCGACAAGCAAATTGTTGGTTTTCTCGTAATATAGGATGAAATTTGTAAAATTGATGACTAGACGTACTTTCTTATTACTTAGTATTTAATGTTGCTCATGAAATAACACTGCACTGCAACAAATAACCAAAATATTGGGAGCGCAAATTAAAAATGCGGATTTTTTTTTCAAATGCTTGAGAACGTATTCCGAAAAAATAGTAACAGACTGAATGGAGTATATTCCATCGCTAGCTACTACGTTACTGAAGTATATTCCATCGCTAGCTACTACGTTACTGAAGTATATTCCATCGCTACTACTTTTGCCCATTTCTCGGGCAACATAGACACTGAAAAAATATTGTCTTGAGAGCAAAGTTCTCTAAAGTTTATTTAACTTTATTTTAGTTCATGAAATTGTTATGATTGTAGAAAGTTTCTTTTACTCTAATAATTTTTTGCGTGCGTTAGTTAAACGAACTAAAAAAGGGGGAACATTTTTACACAAATGAAGCATAGAGATCTACTAAATTCGTACTTCTCACAAAATAGTTCAATATTTCATTAAATTTGTAAATTTTACTACAAATGCGCCTATCTTGGACTTCATATGGCACTGATTTTGACCTGCAGTTTTTTCCTTCAAAAGAAAATTTTTCTTTAACAAGTGAAAACAAGTAAGGAAAGTCTAAAGTCGGACGGGCCCGACTATATTATACCCTGCACCACTTTGTAGATCTAAATTTTCGATACCATATCACATCCGTTGGGTGCTATATATAAGGTTTGTCCCAAATACATACATTTAAATATCACTCGATTTGGACAGAATTTGATAGACTTTTACAAAATCTATAGACTCAAAATTTAAGTTAGCTAATGCACTAGGGTGGAACACAATTTTAGTAAAAAAATACGGGAAACATTTAAATCTGAAGCAATTTTAAGGAAACTTCGCAAAAGTTTATTTATGATTTATCGCTCGATATATATGTATTAGAAGTTTAGGAAAATTAGAGTCATTTTTATAACTTTTCGACTAATCAGTGGCGATTTTACAAGGAAAATGTTGGTATTTTGACCATTTTTGTCGAAATCAGAAAAACATATATATGGGAGCTATACAAAATTTCAAGCAAATCGGTATAAAATTCTGGCTGCTGGATTCATATTAGTGCATATCTGGCGAAAGATATAAATGGGAGCTATATCTAAATCTGAACCGATTTGAACAAAATTTGACAAACATAACGATACTATTAAACGTACCCCTTGTGCAAAATTTGAAGCAAATCACGGCAAAACTCTGGCTTTTGTGGCCATATAAGTTCAAATCGGACGAAAGATATATATGGGAGCTATATCTAAATTTGAACCGATTTCAATCAAATTTACCAAGCATTGGTAGAATGTCAATTCTACCCTCTGTGCAAAATTTCACGAAGATCGGTAGTAAACTTTGGCCTCTGTGGTCATATGAGTCTAAATCGGACGAAAGATATATATGGGAGCTATATCTAAATCTGAACCGATTTGGCTGATATTTTGCAAGATTTTCGAGATTCATAAAATATTTGGATGTACGGTATTTCAAGAAAATCGGTTGATAAACACGCTAACTATGACCACATCGGGGATAAATATATATGGCAGCTATATCTAAATCTGAACCGATGTCAACCAAATTTGGCACGCATAGCTACAATGCTAATTCTACTCCTTGTGCAAAATGTCAACTTAATCGAAGTTAAAAATTGGCCTCTGGGAGATATACTCAAATCTGAACCGATTTCAACCAAATTTTGCACACTTAACTGCACTACTAATTGTATCCCTAGCGCAAAATTTTAACCAAATTGGGCCAAAACTCTGGCTTTTAGGACCATATTAGTCCATATCGGGCGACAGATATATATGGGAGCTATATCTAAATCTGAACCGATTTCAATCAAATTTTTCACACTTGACTATACTACTAATTGTACTCCTATTGCAAAATTTCAACCAAATTCGGCCATAAATCTGGCTTCTGGTGCCATATAAGTCCGTATCGGGCGAAAGATATATATGGGAGCTATATCTAAATCTGAACCGATTTCAATCAAATTTGGCGCACTTGACTATACGATTAAGTGTTATGTTTGTACAAAATTTCAAGCAAATCGGTATAAAACTCTGGCTGCTGGGTCCATATTAGTGCATATCGGGCGAAAGATATATATGGGAGCTATATCTAAATCCGAACCGATTTTAACAAAATTTGACACACATACCGATACTATTAAACGTACCCCTTGTGCAAAATTTGAAGCAAATCACGGCAAAACTCTGGCTTTTGTGGCCATATAAGTTCAAATCCGACGAAAGATATATATGGGAGCTATATCTAAATTTGAACCGATTTCAATCAAATTTACCAAGCATTGGTAGAATGTCAATTCTACCCTCTGTGCAAAATTTCACGAAGATCGGTAGTAAACTTTGGCCTCTGTGGTCATATGAGTCTAAATCGGACGAAAGATATATATGGGAGCTATATCTAAATCTGAACCGATTTGGTTGATATTTTGCAAGATTTTCGAGATTCATAAAATATTTGGATGTACGGTATTTCAAGAAAATCGGTTGATAAACACGCTAACTATTACCACATCGGGGATAAATATATATGGCAGCTATATCTAAATCTGAACCGATTTTTTCAAAAACCAATAGCGATTGTCTATGTCCCATGAAACGGACCTATGCCAAATTTGAGGACGATCGGACTTAAATTGCGAGCTGTACTTTTGCACAAAATTACATATACAGACAGACGGACAGACAGACAGACAGACAGACGGACGGACATCGCTAAATCGACTCAGAATTTAATTCTAAGCCGATCGGTATACTAAAAGATGGGTCTAAGACCACTATTTCTTGGCGTTACATACAAATGCACAAACTTATTATACCCTGTACCACAGTAGTGGTGAAGGGTATAAAAATTAATTATGTCTAATAAACTTTCTTGAATTTGACGAAAAATATGTAATTGTTTTTGTGATATCGGCTTGATGTGAGCAAAAGTCGATTAACTTTTCAATGAAGTCGTTTTATCTTTATAGTTAAGTGAATCTTTACTTGAAAGAAAATTATGTTGGACTAAGGCCAACTTCAACCATAGAAAAAATCATTATGACGTACACGTTTCAATCCGTTCGTGAGTGTGAATCAACACACATGTGGTGTCAAACGGAGAACAGATGGTGTCAATCTGACAACGATAAAATAACATTAAGCGTACACCCTCCAAAAAATCCCTTCGGTAACATATATTCCCAAACACATTCTGCTTCAAACATATATTTTCAGGATTTGTCCAAACAAAATTTTGTGTGTATTGTTCAAACATATTATGTTTAAGGCACCAATCCTTTTTTTTTACTTGCAGCAAAATGCCATAAACATACTTGGGTTGGATTACACATAAAAAAAATTGTTTATAATTTATTAGAATGTTATAGTTCAAATATTTATTTATAACCAAAATATAAAAGTCAACAAGCAATCACGAATATTTACGTTTTACTTATTCCTTCATGTTGGACATTTAGCATCACTGCGTTGTGTTGATGTCTTTCTTTATATCTCTCATTCGCATTCTTCAGTTTTTTCTCTAGGTCTTTCTTTCTAAACACATATCTGTTTACAGGGATTTTTAAATTAATATATGTTTGCATCCACACATATTATATTTAACAAAAAATTATGTCCCAAACTTAATATGTTCTAACATATTAACATATGTGTCGCAAACATGTTATGCTAGTTTATGAAAATTATATGCTTGCACGTAAAAATAATATGCAAAAAATGTGAGTTCCAAACATATAATTTTTACACCGAAACATATGGAAAACAGTCTTTTTCTTCCATAGTTAAAGCAACAACCAGCGTTCATGACGTGCAAACGCAATGGTTACGAATTTATAAAAAAAAAAACAAGTAAGGAAAGTCTAAAGTCGGGCGAGGCCGACTATATTATACCCTGCGCCACTTTGTAGATCTAAATTTTCGATATCACACCCGCAAATGTGTTGGGTGCTATAGGTTAGGTTAGGTTAAAGTGGCAGCCCGATTAAGATTCTGGCTCACTTAGACTATTCAGTCCATTGTGATACCACATTAACTAAAAGTACCTATTACATATGGGCACTTCTAGTTTTAACCGCTGAACCTTCTTGATTATTTTTCTTTGTTGAACCAACCAGATTGCTCCAAAAACATTAGCAGACTGCTTAAGTTAACGTTTTCCAGATCCGCCAGTAATCTGAAGCTATATGCTCCTAAAAGTTGCTTGCGCTTTACACAAAATGCAGGACACTCACACAAGAGGTGTTTAATTGATTCTTTTTTTTGGGTGCTATATATAAAGGTTTGTCCCAAATACATACATTTAAATATCACTCGATCTGAACAGAATTTGATAGACTTCTACAAAATCTATAGACTCAAAATTTAAGTCGGCTAATGCACTAGGGTGGAACACAAAGTTAGTAAAAAACAAGTAGGGAAAGCCTAAAGTCGGGCGGGGCCGACTATATTATACCCTGCACCACTTTGTAGATCTAAATTTTCGATACCATATCACATCCGTCAAATGTGTTGGGTGCTATATATAAAGGTTTGTCCCAAATACATACATTTAAATATCACTCGATTTGGACAGAATTTGATAGACTACTACAAATCTAAAGAGTCAAAATTTAAGTCGGCTAGTGCACTAGGGTGGAACACAATGTTAGTAAAAAAAAATATGGTAAACATTTAAATCTGAAGCAATTTTAAGGAAACTTCGCAAAACGTTATTTATGATTTATCGGTCGATATATATGTATTAGAAGTTTAGGAAAATTAGAGTCATTTTTACAACTTTTGGACTAAGCAGTGGCAACTTTACAAGGCAAATGTTGGTATTTTGACCATTTTTGTCGAAATCAGAAAAACATATATATGGGAGCTATATCTAAATCTGAACCGATTTCAACCAAATTTGGCACGCATAGCAACAATGCTAATTCTACTCTCTGTGCAAAATTTCAACTAAATCGGAGTTAAAAATTGGCCTCTGTGGTCATATGAGTGTAAATCGGGCGAAAGCTATATAGATTAGATTAGATTTAGATTAGAAAAGATTTTATTGATAATTCTTTTACATCAGATAAATTGTTTAACAATTATTAAAGAAAAATCTTATATGACATAACAATTTTGTTGTGTGTCAGATCGGCATTATTGTATTATATATGTGAAACAGTTTGATTGAAATGTATAATAAATAAAAAATATAATAATAATAATAACAATAATAACAAAAAATAGTTTGCTTCTGCGTATTTCTATGCATCAAATTCATTCATGATAAGTTTCCTGTATCTAAGGCTATATGTTAAATAATTTATGAGAGGCTTAAAGTGGTTGCCGTTTAGTATGTCGTAAAAATCGTTTAGTGTTAGAGGGCTCTTTCCAAAACATTTTCTCCTTCCGTATGCATATACTGGACATACCCCAATAAAATGAAAAGTGTTTTCAGGGACCTGTAAATTACAAATTGTACAAGTGCCATCTGTGTCATTTCGGAAAGCTCTCGCACCCAGGTTGAAGAGAGCACACCTTGCACGAAATATCAAACTTATAACTGTCTGCGAATTAGTATCCACAAAATAAGGAGGGAAATCGTATCTTAGATTCGGATAGTGTTCATGGAATTGAGAAGCCAGTGCCCTGTTCCTGTATAGATCACTCTCTTGTCGTTTAACACATTCGAGTACTCTGTCTTGCAACATGCCTAGTTCTCTATTCCTAGTGTCGAAATCGAAATCAATGTTAAACCCACCGCTTATATCAACCCAACTTCCAGCCCAGAACACACCCAATTCGATTGTCCTCTCAGCTAATATACGAGGTAGTCTTGTACTAGGCATCGCCAGAACTTTCCTAATATAGGTAAAATGCAATTTTAGAGTTTCCGTAAATAAACTAGGGAGACCTGTTTCGATGTGTAACATATAATTTGGTGTGTTGTCGGGTAAGAAAAGTATCTTCTTGATAAAGAATCTGAAAAGCTTTTCAACTTCCTCGTGCCGACAGAATCCCCAGACTTGTGCCCCATAAAACAAGATGGATTTGGCAGCAGTGTTAAAAATTTTCATTTTCTTCGATAACTGAATACGACTATTCAGTAAATATCGTTGCCAAGCGGAATTTATTGCCATCTTTGCAGTCCGAAGTTTACTTGTGACATGCTTTTTAAATGAGAGGTTATAAGTGAGGTTTAACCCTAGATAGTTGTATTCATTGACAACACTTATGGGTTGAGAACCATAAAACCAAGTCAATCTGCTGTCAAATCTAGACCCTTCCCTGAAAACAACAATTTTGGACTTATTCAAGTTAAGTTTCAGTCCCCAAATAGAGCAATACTCCCATAACGCCCGTATCATCCTTTGAAGCTCCGTTGGCGAATCGGATAGAATGACAATATCATCCGCGTACATCAGCAATTTAATTTCAACACCCCCAATGTACATACCCCCTGGTAGAGTGTCATGTAGATCGTTCAGATACAAACAGAATAGCACTGGACTCAATATACAGCCCTGACGCACTCCCTTCGTAACCGCAAACGGTTCTGATAACGAAGTACCGTCCCATACTTGGCTGACTGTGTCGCCATAAATCATTTGAAGTGTACTTATCACTTTGGTGGAGAGTCCCATTCTGGCTAGTTTGAAGAATAGAGAGTTGCGTGGTATCATATCAAACGCGGCAGAAAAGTCCACGAAGAAAGCATAGGTTTTCTTATTGTCCTTCCGGTTCAAGTGGATAATGCTCATTAGATTGAAGATATTGTCTACCGTTGAATAACCTTGTCTAAAACCTGCCTGGAATTCATTCAAGATATCATTCTGTATAATCCATAGGTTAATCCTGTCTAAGAGCAAGCCAGTAAAAATTTTATAAAAAGTGTCCAAAAGTGACAGCCCACGATAATTCGACACTTCGTTAACATCACCCTTTTTATGTAGCGGTATAATAATCGAACTACTGAAAGAAGAAGGGATATTTCCACGCAAATAAATTAAATTTAGTATGTGTAGGACTTCCCGCAAGAATGAAAAAGGAGCATGTTTATAAAATTCAAAAGGAATTCTGTCCAGTCCAGGAGCTTTATTATTCTTAGTATTTTTAAGTACAAACTTTAACTCACGCATCTCAAAGGGACTGTCTAGGAACGGGTCCACCTGGTAAGGCATACACCAATCTATGTTACACGTACCTAAATTGTCAGATAGTAATTCACTAAAATATTCACGGAAGGACGTCGCATCTAAGTCATTACCTATACCGGGGGGTTTGTTTCTTAGTCTATTCGCCAATTTCCACCAATCAGCAGAGTTCCTAATGCTGTTCAGACTATCAATATCGGCATTGTATAGTGCAAGCTTTTTGCTACTACACAATCTTGAATACTGAGATCTACTCCTTATATAATGTTTCCTACAAATTTGATTGTTGTATCTGCGGTAATTATTAAGATGCCTGAGCATACGTCTCCTTGCATTTTCACATTGTGCATCAAACCATCTGTTTTTCCTTTCGAAAAAACGTTTACTTTCTGTCCTGTTCGCTGCGGTATAAATTTTCGTTATAAGTACATCGACTTTGACGTTAATATCCGAGTCAGAAAATAAATAGTCAGAGTCATTCAACCTATTGATCGTGTTGCAGTACATTTCCATCTTATGTGGAAACCACCTCAATTTCGGTGGCAAAGTGCATGTCCTATAAGTGTTAGACATAGTCGTCCTGATAGAAATTTCTAGAGGCATGTGATCCGAATAAGTCTTGCAGGGTATAACAAAGTTGCTCAAAAGTTGCAAAATATCCAAAGAAGCAATACCATAATCAATGACTGATGAGCCGAAAGCTATATATGCGAGATATATCCAAATCTGAACCGATTTCAACCAAATTTGGCACGCATAGTTACAATGCTAATTCTACTCCCTGTGCAAAATTTCAACTAAATCGGAGTTAAAAATTGGCCTCTGTGGTCATATGAGTGTAAATCGGGCGAAATCTATATATGGGAGATATATCTAAATCTGAACCGATTTCAACCAAATTTGGCACGCATAGCTACAATGCTAATTCTACTCCCTGTGCAAAATTTCAACTAAATCGGAGCAAAAAATTGACCTCTGTGGGCAAATGAGTGTAAATCGGGCGAAAGCTATATATGGGAGCTATATCTAAATCTGAACCGATTTGGCTGATATTTTGCAAGTTTTTCGAGACTCATAAAATATTCAAATGTACGGAATTTGAGGAAGATCGGTTGATATACACGCCAATTATGACCAGATAGGTGAAAAATATATATGGCAGCTATATCTAAATCTCAACCGATTTTTTCCAAAATCAATAGGGATCGTCTTTGAGCCGAAACAGGACACTATACCAAATTTTAGTACAATCGGACTAAAACTGCGAGCTGTACTTTGCACACAAAAATACATCAACAGACAGACAGACCGACAGACAGACAGACGGACATCGCTAAATCGACTCAGAATTTAATTCTAAGCCGATCCGTATACTAAAAGGTTGATCTATGATTACTCCTTCTTGGCGTTACATACAAATGCACAAACTTATTATACCCAGTACCACAGTAGTGGTGAAGGGTATAACAAGTAAGGAAAGTCTAAAGTCGGGCGGGGCCGACTATATTATACCCTGCACCACTTTGTAGATCTAAATTTTCGATACCATATCACATCCGTCAAATGTGTTGGGGCTATATATAAAGGTTTGTCCCAAATACATACATTTAAATATCACTCGATCTGGACAGAATTTGATAGACTTCTACAAAATCTATAGACTCAAAATTTAAGTCGGCTAATGCACTAGGGTGGAACACAATGTTAGTAAAAACCAAGTAAGGAAAGTCTAAAGTCGGGCGGGGCCGACTATATTATACCCTGCACCATTTTGTAAATCTAAATTTTCGATACCATATCACATCCGTAAAATGTGTTGGGGGCTATATATAAAGGTTTGTCCCAAATACATACATTTAGATATCACTCGATCTGGACAGAATTTGATAGACTTCTACAAATTCTATAGACTCAAAATTTAAGTCGGCTAATGCACTAGGGTGAAACACAATGATAGTAAAAAAAGATATGGGAAAGATTTAAATATGAAGCAATTTTAAGGAAACTTCACAAACTTTTATTTATGATTTATCGATCGATATATATGTATTAGAAGTTTAGGAAAATTGGTGTTATTTTTACAACTTTTCGACTAACCAGAGGCGATTTTAAAAGGAAAATGTTCGTATTTTGACCATTTTTGTCGAAATCAGAAAAACATATATATGGGAGCTATATCTAAATCTGAATCGATTTCAACCAAATTTGGCACGCATAGCTACAATGCTAATTCTACTCCCTTTGCAAAATTTCAACAAAATCGGAGTTAAAAATTGACCTCTATGGTCATATGAGTGTAAATCGGGCGAAATCTATATATGGGAGCTATATCTAAATCTGAACCGATTTCAATCAAATTTGGCACACTTGACTACACTACTAGTTGTACTGCTAGTGCAAAATTTCAATCCAATTGGGCCAAACTTCTGGCTTCTAGGACCATATTAGTCCATATCGGGCGAAAGATATATATGGGAGCTATATCTAAATCTGAACCGATTTCAACCAAATTTGGCACACAAGACTACACTACTAATTGTACTTCTAGTGCAAAATTTCAACCAAATTGGGCCAAAACTCTGACTTCTAGGACCATATTAGTCAATATCGAGCGAAAGATATATATGGAAGCTATATCTAAATCTGAACCGATTTCAATAAAATTTAGCACACTTGACTACACTACTAATTGTATTTATGTGCAAAATTTCAACCAAATTGGGCCAAAACTCAGACTTCTAGGACCATATTAGTCAAAATCGGGCGAAAGATATATATGGAAGCTATATCTAAATCTGAACCGATTTCAATAAAATTTTGCACACTCGACTATACTACCAATTGTACTCCTCGTGCAAACTTTCAAGCAAATCGGGATAAAACTCTGGCTTCTGTGGCCATATAAGTCCATATCGGACAAAAGATATATATGGGAGCTATATCTAAATCTGAACCGATTTCAATACAATTTCGCACACTCGTCTATACCACCAATTGTACTCCTCGTGCAAAATTTCAAGCAAATCGGGGTAAAACTCTGGCTTCTGGATCCATATAAGTGCATATCGGGCGAAAGATATATATGGGAGCTATATCTAAATCTGAACCGATTTCTTCCAAAATCAATAGGGTTCTATTCTGACCCAAAACAGGGACATGTGCCAAATTTGAAGTCGATTGGACCTAAACTGCGACCTAGACTTTGATCACAAAAATGTGTTCACAGACAGACGGACGGACGGACAGACGGACATGGTTATATCGACTCAGGGAACCACCCCGAGCATTATTGCCAAAGACACCATGAGTCTATCTCGTCTCCTTGTGGGTGTTACAAACATATGCACTAACTTATAATACCCTGTTCCACAGTGTGGTGCAGGGTATAAATATGGGAAACATTTAAATCTGGAGCAATTTTAAGAAAACTTCGCAAAAGTTTATTTATGATTTATCGCTCGATATATATGCATTAGAAGTTTAGGAAAATTAGAGTCATTTTTACAACTTTTTGACTAAGCAGTGGCGATTTTACAAGGAAAATGTTGGTATTTTTACCATTTTTATCGAAATCAGAAAAACATATATATGGGAGCTATATGTAAATCTGAACCGATTTCAACCAAATTTGGCACGCATAGCTACAATGCTAATTCTACTCCCTGTGTAAAATTTCAACTAAATCGGAGTTAAAAATTGGCCTCTACGGTCATATGAGTGTAAATAAGGCGAAAGCTATATATGGGAGATATATCTAAATCTGAACCGATTTCAACCAAATTTGACACGCATAGCTACAATGCTAATTCTACTCCCTGTGCAAAATTTCAACTAAATCGGAGCAAAAAATTGGCCTCTGTGGTCATATGAGTGTAAATCGGGCGAAAGCTATATATGGGAGATATATCTAAATCTGAACCGATTTCAACCAAATTTGACACGCATAGCTACAATGCTAATTCTACTTCCCGTGCAAAATTTCAACTAAATCGGAGTTAAAAATTGGCCTCTGTGGTCATATGAGTGTAAATCGGGCGAAATCTATATATGGGAGATATACCAATATCTGAACCGATTTCAACCAAATATGGCACGCATAGCTACAATGCTAATTCTACTCCATGTGCAAAATTTCAATTAAATCGGAGTAAAAGGTTGGCCACTGTGGTCATATGAGTGTAAATCGGACGAACGATATATATGGGAGCTATATCTATATCTGAACCGATTTCAATAAAATTTGGCACACTTCACTACACTACTAATTGTACTCATAGTGCAAAATTTCATTCAAATTGGGGTAAAACTCTGGCTTCTGGGACCGTATTAGTCCATATCGGGCGAAAGATATATATGGGAGTTATATCTAAATCTGAACCGTTTTCAATAAAATTTGGCACACTTTACTATAGTACTATGTTAATTGTTCTTCTTGTGCAAAATTTTAAGCAAATTATGGTAAAACTCTGGCTTCTGTGGCCATATAAGTCCATATCGGGCGAAATATATATATGGGAGCTGTATCTAAATCTGAACCGATTTCAATAAAATCAAATATCAACTAACTCGGAGCATTCTATTCTGAGCCAAAACACATACTGCGACCTAGACTTTGATTACAAAAATGTGTTAGCGGACAGACGGACATGGCTATATCGACTCAGGAGCCCACCCTGAGCATTTTTGCCAAAGACACCATGTGTCTATCTCGTCTCCTTCTGGGCGTTGCAAACATATGCACTAACTTATAATACCCTGTTCCACAGTGTGGCGCAGGGTATAAAAACAAGTAAGTAAAGTAGAAAGTCGGGCGGGGCCGACTATATCATACCCTAAACAACCCCTACTGTATTAGTAAACATAAGTATTTGTGGGCTAACGTTGGTATAGGTTTGAGAGATAAAGTGCATTTCCATACACTGATAGAACAAGTTTCGTTGTATTAACGAAATGTGTTATTAAAAGTGAGCCAATGAAACAAATTCGTTAATACAACGAAATTTTTCGTTATTATAACGAATTTCCTGTTAATCAACGTAACGTGTCGTACTATTAACGAATATTTTCATTGTATTAATGAAAATGTTTCGTCATATCAGTGAAAAGTTTACGTTGGCTCAATTTTAATGAAATTTTCTTTAAGATTTATTTAAGAACAGTACATTTTTATGGGAGCTTTGTCACAATCTTAGCAGAAATGTCTGATTATATATAGTTGTAGCTATAGTTGATTTTGCACCTACAGAGTTAGTATATAACTAATATTGAGTCCATTATTAAACAAGTATATACAGCAGTCAGTTCGGCCGGGCCGAATCTGAAACACCCACCACCATGAATCTAATATTATAGTTTCCTTTGAAATTTCAGGGGTTTGGGGGGGTTTGAGGACAGGTATTCTCCCAAGCAGAGCAGTTCAACCAGTACACTTCCCGAAGATAAATTTAAATATTTTACCTATGAAGACTATATCAGATTCTGGATTTATAAGAACCACTTTTGTTTGAGTGTTAGAGGAATCATAGACATGTCGTGTAAGCGTGCAAGAAGATGATGAAATAATGCCTTGATTTGAATTCTAAAATCTGTAGATTTTCACCACCATTATTAAAATGATTACGAGAAGTAAAATCTGGAAATTTTACACCCAGTTTCAAGCAATTTTCATGGGCAGTGCGCCTCCTATACCTATAAAATCGGTCTATATGTGGCGGCCTTACCAAATGGACCGATAAAAAATAAATCCGATACACGTGTTTGTGAGTCTAAAATACCACTAAATTTACAATTTCAGGTAAATTGGATACAAACTACGGTTTCTAGAAACCCAAGGAGGTAAATCGGGAGATCGGTCCTATGGGGGCTATACTAAAACATGGATCGATACTCACCGTTTTCGGCACACCTATTACGGCCCTAAAATATTTCTAGATTTAAAATTTCAAGCAAATTGGATCTTGCACACCTGTTTATAGTCCTAAAAAATCTCCAGATATTCAATTTCAGGCAAATTGGATAAAAACTACGGTTTCTATAAGCCCAAGAAGTAAAATCTTGAGATCGGTCTATATGGGGGCTACATCAAAACATGGACCTGAACTCAACATTTTCGGCGCACCTCATTATGGTCCTAAAATAATTCTAGATTTCAAATTTCATGCATATTGGATAAAAACTACGGTTTCTACAATCCCAAGAAATAAAATCGGGAGATCGGTGTATATGGGGCTATACAAAAACATGGACCGATACTCACTATTTTCGGCACACATCTTTGTGGTCCTAAAATACCTCTAGATTTCCAATTTCAGGCAAATTGGATAAAACCTACGGATTCTAGAAGTCCAAGAAGAAAAATCAGGAGATCAGTCTATATATAGGCTATACCAAAACATGGACCGATACCCATCATTTTTGACACACCTCATTACGGTTCTAAAATACCTCTAGATTTCCAATTTCAGGCAAATTGGATAAATCCTATGGATTCTAGAAGCCCAAGAAATAAAAGCGGGAGATCGGTCTATATGGGGCTATACCAGAACACGGACCGATACTCACAATTTTCGGCGCACCTCATTATGGTCCTAAAATAATTCCATATTTAAAATTTCATGCATATTGGATAAAAACTACGGTTCCTATAAGCCCACGAAATAAAATTGGGAGTTCGGTCTATATGGGGGCTATACAAAAACATGGACCGATACTCACTATTTTCGGCACACCTCTTTTTGGTCCTAAAATACCCCTAGATTTCAAATTTCAGGCAAATTTGATAAAAACTACGGATTCTATAAGCCCAAGAAGAAAAATCAGGAGATCAGTCTATATACCCAGCATTTTTGACACACCTCTTTACGGTTCTAAAATACGTCTAGATTTCCAATTTCAGGCAAATTGGATAAAACCTACGGATTCTAGAAGCCTAAGAAGTATATGGGGCTATACCAGAACACGGACCGATACTCACCATTTTTGGCACAACTCTTTATGGTCCTCAAATACCTCTAGATTCCCAATTTCTGCCGAATTGGATAAAACCTATAAGCCCAAGACCCCAAATAGGGAGGTAGGTTTATATGGGGACTATATCAAAACCTGGTTACAACAGAACAAGTGAGTAAAGTAGAAAGTCGGGCGGAGCCGAGTATATCATACCCTAAACCATCCATACTGAATTAGTAGACATTTTTTGTGGGGTATCAATGGTATAGGTTTGGGTGATAAACCGCATTTTTATACCCTCCACCATAGGATGGGGGTATATTAACTTTGTCATTCCGTTTGTAACACATCGAAATATTGCTCTAAGACCCCATAAAGTATATATATTCTGGGTCGTGGTGAAATTCTGAGTCGATCTGATCATGTCCGTTCGTCCGTCCGTCTGTTGAAATCACGCTAACTTCCGAACGGAACAAGCTATCGACTTGAAACTTGGCACAAGTAGTTGTTATTGATGTAGGTCGGATGGTATTGCAAATGTGCCTATCGGTCCACTTTTACGTATAGCCCTCATATACACGGACCCCCAAATTTGGCTTGCGAATCCTCTAAGAGAAGAAAATTTCATCCGATCCGGCTGAAATTTGGTACATGGTGTTAGTATATGGTCTCTAATAACCATGCAAAAATTTGTCCATATCGGTCCATAATTATATATAGCCCCCATATAAACCGATCCCCATATTTGGCTTGCGGAGCCTCTAAGAGAAGCAAATCTCATCCGATTCGGCCTGGCCGAACTTACGGCCGTATATATAGTAGTCATATTTAAGAACATAGAGGGGTACATGTTTATGGGAGTCTTGTCACAATCTGAGCAGAAATGTCCAATATTAGGAGCTATAGTTGATTTTGCACCTACAGAGTTAGTATGCTACTAATATTGAGTCCATTATTAAACAAGTAAGTAAAACAGAAAGTCGGGCGGGCCGACTATATCATACCCTAAACCAGGGATCCGGAGCGGTCCATTTTTTTCGCTCCGCTCCGCTCCCGCTCCGGAGAAAAGAAAAACGCTCCGCTCCTCTTCGAGAAAATTATAGTATATTATATAATTATATAATCTGAACCAATTTGCATAATATTTTGCGGGTTTAATTAATACCACAAAAGGTTACCTTGTGCAAACTTTTAGAAAGATCAGTTAAGAAATGAGGCCTCTACGGTCAAAAATAAGGTTATTAGGGGCGAATTTTTCACAATCGGGCGATACATACATGGGAGCTATATCTACATCTGAACCGATTTCGATGAAATTTTGCACATACCGTTAGTACTATAGTGGACTTTGAGTAAGATCGGTTAGTAAATAAGGGTTCTATGGCCAAATTTGGGAAAATCGGGCTATTCATATATATGAGAGTTATATCTAAATCTGAACCGATTTCGATGATATTTCGCACATATAGTTAGTGCTATAGAAGATTACATTTAGCAAACTTTGAGTAAGATCGGTTGATAAATAAGGGTTTTATGGCCAAATTTAGAAAAACCGGGCGGTACATATATATGGGAACTATAGCTGAATCTGGGAAAATCGGGCGACCTCAAATATTTTCAAAAATTCACAATTTTTTCAGAATGGATTTAGCATTTTTCTCGAAAAAATTTAAATGATTTGTACCATTTTATGAATTCTTACACTGTTTTTAACCTATTTGAAACAAAACAAGTATATACGGCCGTAAGTTCGGCCAGGCCGAAGCTTATGTACCCTCCATCATGGATTGCGTAGAAACTTCTTCTAAACACTGCCATCCACCATCGAATTACTTAAGTTGCGGTAACGCTTGCCGATGGCAAGGTATCTTAAAACCTCCTAACACCATCTTCTAAATTGTATGTAAGTCCATACGTGGTATATATTAAATCAAAAAAGATCGATCCAATACGTATATAATTCAGTTTGACAAAGTAGACATAAAATTTGACAACATTTTCTACAGAAATAAAATTTTAACAAAATTTTCTATAGAAATAAAATTTTCACAAAATTTTCTATAGAAATAAAAATTTTGACAAAATTTTCTATAGAAAGAAAATTTTGACAAAAATTTCTACAGAAATAAAATTTTAAAAAAATTTTCTATAGAAATAAACATTTGACAAAATTTTCTATAGAAATAAAATCTTGGTAGATTATTTTTGGCTCGAGTGGCAACCACGATTATGAACCGAATAAAATTTGAACAAAATTTTCTATAGAAATAAAATTTTGACAAAATTTTCTATAGAAATAAAATTTTGACAATGATGAA
This sequence comes from Haematobia irritans, assembly GCF_050003625.1. Taxonomy (NCBI): domain Eukaryota; kingdom Metazoa; phylum Arthropoda; class Insecta; order Diptera; family Muscidae; genus Haematobia; species Haematobia irritans. The sequence goes on from NC_134400.1 coordinate 111,610,516, forward strand.
AATTTTATTATGAACCGAATAAAATTTTAACAAAATTTTCTCTAGAAATAAAATGTTGACAAAATTTTCTATAGAAATAAAATTTTGACAAAATTTTCTTTAGAAATAAAATTTTGACAAAATTTTCTATAGAAATAAAATATTGATAGATTATTTTTGGCTCTAGTGGCAACCATGATTATGAACCGATATGGACCAATTTTTGTGTGATTGTACCAATTTTGGTATGGTTGTTAGCGACCATATACTAACACCACGTTCCTAATTTTAACCGGATCGGATGAATTTTGCTCCTCCAAGAGGCTCCGGAGGTCAAATCTGGAGAATGTTTTATATGGGGGCTATATATAATTATAGACCGATATGGACCAATTGTGGCACGGTTGTTCAAGATCATATACTAACACCATGTTCCAAATTACAACCAGATCGGATGAAATTTGCTTCTCTTGGAGACTTCGCAAGCCAAATCTGGGGATAGGTTTATACGGGGGGCTATATATAATTATGAACCGATGTGGACCAATTTTTGCCTGGTTGTTAGAGACCATATACCAATACCATGTACCAAATTTCAGCCGGATCGGATGCAATGTGCTTCTCTTTGAGGCTTCGCAAGCCAAATCTGGAGATCGGTTTATATGGGGTCTATATATAATTATGGACCGATGTGGACCAATTTTTGGATGGTTGTTAGAGACCATATACCAACATCATGTACCAAATTTCAGCCGGATCGGATGAAATTTGCTTCTCTTTGAGACTCCGCAAGCCAAATCTGGGGATCGGTTTATATGTGGGCTATATATAATTATAGACCGATGTGGACCAATTTTTGTATGATTGTTAGAGACCATATACCAACATCATGTACCAAATTTCAGCCGGATCGGATGAAATTTTCTTCTCTTTGAGGCTCCGCAAGCCAAATCTGGGGATCGGTTTATATGGGGGCTATATATAATTATGGACCGATGTGGACCAATTTTTGCATGGTTGTTAGAGACCATATACCAACACCATGTATCAAATTTCAGGCGGATCGGATGAAATTTGCTCCTCTTTTAGGCTCCGCAAGCCAAATCTGGGGATCGGTTTATATGGGGGCTATATATAATTAAGGACCGATGTGAACCAATTTTTGCATGGTTGTTAGAGACCATATACAAACACCATATACCAAATTTCAGCCGGATCGGATGAAATATGCCTCTGTTAGAGGCTCCACAAGCCAAATCTGAGGGTCCCTTTATATGGGGGCTATACGTAAAAGTGGACCGATATGGCCCATTTTCAATACCATCCGACCTACATCAATATCAACTTCTTGTGCCAAGTTTCATGTCGATAGCTTGTTTCGTTCGGAAGTTAGCGTGATTTCAACAGACGGACGGACATGCTTAGATCGACTCAGAATTTCACCACGACCCAGAATATATATACTTTATGGGGTCTTAGAGCAATATTTCGATGTGTTACAAACGGAATGACAAAGTTAATGTACCCCCATCCTTTGATGGAGGGTATAAAAAGTTAAAATTACCCATTAAAAGTATAAAAAATCCAAGTTATAAAAAATTGAATTAAAAGAACTTCCTGGGTAGTTAAAATAAAGAAAATCATTGGAAGTGCTTCTTCTGGAAGTGCTTTTAAAGTTGTGCCTTTGGAAGAACTTACAAATTTTTTTGCTGGGCGGTTAATAATTGCGACCGGAATCCTGCGAACAACAAATACATGGACAGACGGACGAACGGACACCAAGCGCTAGATCGACTCAGGAGGTGATTCTGAGTCGATCGGTACACCCAGAAAAAAGTGCCTTCGAAACCAAAGGAAAAAATTTTCATCAATATAGTTTATCCATTTTATTTCCATTAAGGTAAATTTTTGTGAAAAATAATAAAATTTACTCGTTTCAGTAAAAAAATCCTAAACTGTAAGCAGTTAGGAATAGTTCATTAACTAGAATAAGGCATGGAATTTTAATCATACTATTTTCTTCGCTGGGTATAAGAATTTACTACTGAAAAAGAAAATTTTATTCACCGATAACAAAGCATTCGTAAAAATAAACAAAAGCCGAACTAAAACTAAGTTTCTTCAAAATTAGTAAAATTTCTTATAAAATGATAATTGCGACTTCCTTTATAATAGAAAGTTTTTCATACATACGAACAACACTTGGCATAGAAAAATATTTTAGTTCATTCGTACTAAGAAGTATGCAATCCTTTCAAAACTTAAGGAAACACACTTGTTAGAATATAGGAAATTTTCCTAAATTTCTATTGTCTACCTGTAATCGATACCTGCCATCGTAATCGATGTGTTTGCGCGTGGGTGTAATCGATATATTTGCGCGTCGGTTGTTTTTTTAGTTGGAATCGCGTTGTTTTGGTATACGGAGAGATTGTTAAAAAATAATATGGTAAAATAATATAATAAATAACAAATAAAATATATAAAATATTTGTTATTTTAAATTAGTGAGAAAAATTTTCGTTTTTTTAAATAAATCTATCAATGTTCGTGATACACTGAAAAAACAGTGAACCCACCAGGAAAGATAACTTTCGATTAATTTTAGAAAATTTGGAACTTTTTTAGAAAATTTTAACTAAACAGTATTACAAGCGCTGGCATCACTCCGATATGGCAAAAATAAGTAAATATTTTTCGACAAATTCAAGAAAATTTATTAGACATAACTAAATTTTTTCAGTAGTTAAAGAAAATTTTGTAGTTTTAAGAGAAATCTTGGAGTTCAAAATTGCAAGAATGTCTTTAGTGACATACGAAGTTCATGATGGACACATTTTTGGTAAAATTTACAAATTTAAAGAAATAATGAACTATTTTGTAAGAAATACGAAATTAGGAAATCTTTATGCTTTATTTGTGTATAACTTTTTCCCGTTTTTTAGTTCATTTAACTAACATACGCAAAAAATTATTTGACTAAAATAAACTTTTTCCAAACATAATGATTCTATGAACTAATATAAAGTTAATATGGCTTTAGTGAAATAGAGAGTTCACTTTTTTTTGAGTGTAGTGTATAAAGAAAGAAAACACCAGCAGAATAACAACCCTTTCATTTGTCTTCATTTTGGAATCTTCAATTATCAGGTAATATTCAGTGAAGCTAACCTTTTGCAACAAAAATGTTTTATGATTTTTTATATTTGTAGGTATTGAAATTGTAAAAGGAGGACAAAATCGTTAGGCAGCAACTTATTAAAAGTGAAAAGTACAAGAAGAAGAAAAAGTGTGTTTTACAGTTGATAATATCACACGGAAATTGGAAATAGTGGAATAATAAACTAATATTTCAAAGAGATTCGATGCTGTTGATTCTTAATAAATATATTCAATATATTAATAAAACATGTCTTTTATTTAAGATAAAATTGCTTATAGAAATAAATAAAATTGTATTTAAAAACGAAGGTAAGCAGTTCTAATTATGAAGTAAAAGTTTTACCACAAATGTGTAAGATTTGTCGAAATGAATGAAAAAATTTCAATAAAATCATTCCATATATGAATTCAAATTAGTTAAAATTTTCATTCTGTAGTATAGTGGTATATAAATATAGGAAAATGTTAACTAATATATGGAATGCATTATTCCTAATTTCTACGAAAATCACATCGTTCAAACAAATAAAAATGTCTTTGGCGCTATACGAAGTTCAACTTTCTTCACAATGAGTTCATTATACCCTTCACCACTACTGTGGTACAGGGTATAATAAGTTTGTTTTAACTTAAAGAAGGGGTCACTTTTTTCTGGGTGTATATATTTTAAAATCAATATTTCTGGTAGGCACATTTTTTGGCCGATCAAACTTATTATACCCTAACCACTATGTGGTTTAGGGTATAATGACTTTAAAACAATGTGTTGAAACATTTTATTAATTTTGAAGATTTTTTCAGAAATATTAAATCCATTTTGACTTCATTAAAACGAAATTTGCATTCATGTTAGGATACACATTTTTATGTCGAATCACTTAGCTATAAGGATAAACAGACTTCATTGAAAAGTTTAGAGACTTTTAGACAAGGAAAAACTTTTTTTCAGAGAAATACGTCTTCTATTCTAAGCAAAATTCATATTCGTATTTTAAGCATGTGAAATATTTGGCCTCCCGACAATATTCTTTGCGGTGCACCATCTACTATTTAATATGTGATAGAAACCAAATTTATGAAAATGGACCAAAATGGACCAAATTCTGTTTGGTCAGACCAAATTTAAAAATTAGAAATCTTTTGGACCAATTTTGGTCCGATCGGACCAAAACGGCAACGATGATTGGAATTGAAAGTCTATACACAGAGTAGAAGTAACTACTCTCCGAAAGAGGTTTTGTTATATTTGTAATGTGTGTGTGTGTATGTTTATGTTTGCAACAACCTCCATCGAAATCAGTCCGTGGTATACCTATGAATATTCTTACTCAGATCTACTGTTACCTAATTTCGCTTTTTTCCCCTTTATTGTAAAAATACATTTTCGAACAGCGTTTGTAAGAAATGTTCGTTCTCATAAAAAGTAGATAACATGCAATAATACAAATCAAGTCATTAGTTTTCAATGTGAGAAAAAGTTAAAATAAATGTATATGCGCACATTATTCAACCAAAATTGAAACTATCCATAATTTTAATTAAATTTTCGAGAAGTAATATCAGAAATAAGAGAATGCTAGGATATAGTACAATAGTAAAGCAAATATGGATGTCCTTACACTGAAAAAAAAAACATGCCCGGTTCCAAAGATTTTGTCTTTACTTTAACAGTTTGGGTATTAATTCCGAGCCAAAGAAGCGGAGAATACAAGTAAGGATACTTTAAAGACGCAGTTCTCTTTTAAATTTGGGGGTTATGTACTTGCTTCTAGGAAGCAAATGTTAATTTATCATTTTTTTAGATTTTTTCACTGAAAAAACAGTGAACCCACCAGGAAGAAAACTTTCGGTTAATTTTAGAAAATTTTGAATATTTGTAGAAAATTTTAACTAAACAGTATTACAAACGTTGGCATCACGCCGATGTCATAAAAATAAGTAAATATTTTTCGACACATACAAGAAAATTTATTAGACATAACTAAGTTTTATAACTTGTTAAAGAAAATTTTGTAGTTTGAAGAAAAAACTTGGAGTTCAAAATTGCAAGAATGTCTTTAGAGACATACGAAGTTCACGATGGACGCATTTTTGGTAAAATTTACAAATTTAAAGAAATTCTGAACTATTTTGTGGAAGACACGAATTTAGTTAATCTTTATGCTTCATTTGAGTATATTTTTTTCCTCGGGTTTAGTTAATTTAACTAACGTACACAAAAAAGTATTAGAGTAAAGAAAACTTTCTCCAAACATAATATTTCTATGAACTAAAATAAAGTTAAATTGGCTTTAGTGAAATAGAGAGTTCACTTTTTTTTGAGTGTTTCGTCAGTTGTTATCAAAATCCTTTAAAAACGAGTTAACGACAATTTTATTTTCCATATTAAGACTCGACTTCCAGTAGAAATTATGCTATGTTTCAAGTAAAAAGCGTCTTTAAAATAAAGTGTTGAAAAACATGTCTTATTTTTTAACAATTTTTTGCTTTGTAGGCAAGATGCAAAAAGGAAACAAATTTAAAGACAATTTTATTAATTTTAAAGAATTTTTCTTAATTATTAAAGTCACGTTGACCTTACCTCAAAAATTTTATCTTTCATGTTATGATACACATTTTTAAGTAAAGTCACTTAATTATAAGGATATTACAACTTCATTCAAAAGTTTATTGACATTTGGACAAGGAAAAAACTTTATTTTAGAGAAATGCGTCTTCCATGCTAAGCAAAATTTGCATTCTTATTCTAAGGACATGAAATCTTTGACTTCACGACAATATTTTTTTCAGTGTAGAAAACTAAAAAGTAAATATAGAAAGTATAATGTCCAAGCCCGCCTTTAGGCGGTCTTCATTTAATAAGGAAGGTTTTAGTAAAACACACCTTAAGAGAACAAAAATGGGTAAAATAATAAGAAAACTTAGTTAAAACTGTTCAAGAGGCTTTGCAGCATATACTGAATTTTACCGTATACATTTTTCTTTTTTAGTTTTCTTGCTATCGTGCCGTTAACATTGAACATTTAATCAGCTGGCAAAAAAATTGGGGCATTAGAGGGTTAATTGCATTTATTTGAAGTTCACTTCGTCTTTGTAGTAATACGGGATGAAATTGATCGAAAGTACTGTTGTTACTTTTACAACACATACTAGAGATATATTTTGACATTTGCCGTTTTTGAAAACAATTACTAAAAAAACACGTTGTGTTCTCCCCAATGTAAGTACGTACAAAAATACATATCGTATATTTTAAACCTTTACTCACACTACGCTAAGTACTAGCTATATTTAAAATTACCTACACAGTGTAATTTCAAAGTTACACATTTCATTCAAGTTATATTTTATTCGGAGCGGTTTTTCATTTGGAAACCGCTCCGCTCCGGATTTTAGAAATGCCGCTCCCGCTCCGGCAAACAAAGGGCTTGCTCCGCTCCGCTCCACGCTCCGCTACGGATCCCTGCCCTAAACCACCCCTACTGAATTGGTAAACATTGTTTGTGGGGTATCAATGGTATAGGTTTGGGGAAAAACCGCATTTCCACATTTAAGAACATTAAGGGGTACATGTATACATATATATATATATATATATATATATATATATATATATATATATATATATATATATATATATATATATATATATATATATATATATATATATATATCGTATTTCCCAAATTTGGCCATAATATTTATTTATTACCCAATGTTGCTCAAATTTCAAATGTACATGTATGAGCTGATCGTATTTAGACTTACATGTAGCTTTTATATAAATCTATTATCTTATTTTCAGAAATTTGGCTTTATTACCCACACTAATTGAGCGATTTCATCATTTTTATTTTAATAATGGACTCAATATTAGTGGTATACTAACTCGGTAGGTTCAGAATCAACTATAGCTCTTAATATCAGACATTTTTGTTCCGATTGTAATAAAACTCCCATGTACCCCTTAATGTTCTTAAATGTGGAAATGCGGTTTTTCCCCAAACCTATACCATTGATACCCCACAAACAATGTTTACCAATTCAGTAGGGGTGGTTTAGGGCAGGGATCCGTAGCGGAGCGTGGAGCGGAGCGGAGCAAGCCCTTTGTTTGCCGGAGCGGGAGCGGCATTTCTAAAATCCGGAGCGGAGCGGTTTCCAAATGAAAAACCGCTCCGAATAAAATATAACTTGAATGAAATGTGTAACTTTGAAATTACACTGTGTAGGTAATTTTAAATATAGCTAGTACTTAGCGTAGTGTGAGTAAAGGTTTAAAATATACGATATGTATTTTTGTACGTACTTACATTGGGGAGAACACAACGTGTTTTTTTAGTAATTGTTTTCAAAAACGGCAAATGTCAAAATATATCTCTAGTATGTGTTGTAAAAGTAACAACAGTACTTTCGATCAATTTCATCCCGTATTACTACAAAGACGAAGTGAACTTCAAATAAATGCAATTAACCCTCTAATGCCCCAATTTTTTTGCCAGCTGATTAAATGTTCAATGTTAACGGCACGATAGCAAGAAACTAAAAAAGAAAAATGTATACGGTAAAATTCAGTATATGCTGCAAAGCCTCTTGAACAGTTTTAACTAAGTTTTCTTATTATTTTACCCATTTTTGTTCTCTTAAGATGTGTTTTACTAAAACCTTCCTTATTAAATGAAGACCGCCTAAAGGCGGGCTTGGACATTATACTTTTTATATTTACTTTTTTAGTTTTCTACACTGAAAAAAATATTGTCGTGAAGTCAAAGATTTCATGTCCTTAGAATAAGAATGCAAATTTTGCTTAGCATGGAAGACGCATTTCTCTAAAATAAAGTTTTTTCCTTGTCCAAATGTCAATAAACTTTTGAATGAAGTTGTAATATCCTTATAATTAAGTGACTTTACTTAAAAATGTGTATCATAACATGAAAGATAAAATTTTTGAGGTAAGGTCAACGTGACTTTAATAATTAAGAAAAATTCTTTAAAATTAATAAAATTGTCTTTAAATTTGTTTCCTTTTTGCATCTTGCCTACAAAGCAAAAAATTGTTAAAAAATAAGACATGTTTTTCAACACTTTATTTTAAAGACGCTTTTTACTTGAAACATAGCATAATTTCTACTGGAAGTCGAGTCTTAATATGGAAAATAAAATTGTCGTTAACTCGTTTTTAAAGGATTTTGATAACAACTGACGAAACACTCAAAAAAAAGTGAACTCTCTATTTCACTAAAGCCAATTTAACTTTATTTTAGTTCATAGAAATATTATGTTTGGAGAAAGTTTTCTTTACTCTAATACTTTTTTGTGTACGTTAGTTAAATTAACTAAACCCGAGGAAAAAAATATACTCAAATGAAGCATAAAGATTAACTAAATTCGTGTCTTCCACAAAATAGTTCAGAATTTCTTTAAATTTGTAAATTTTACCAAAAATGCGTCCATCGTGAACTTCGTATGTCTCTAAAGACATTCTTGCAATTTTGAACTCCAAGTTTTTTCTTCAAACTACAAAATTTTCTTTAACAAGTTATAAAACTTAGTTATGTCTAATAAATTTTCTTGTATGTGTCGAAAAATATTTACTTATTTTTATGACATTGGCGTGATGCCAACGTTTGTAATACTGTTTAGTTAAAATTTTCTACAAATATTTAAAATTTTCTAAATTAACCAAAAGTTTTCTTCCTGGTGGGTTCACTGTTTTTTCAGTGAAAAAATCTAAAAAAATGATAAATTAACATTTTCTTCCTAGAAGCAAGTACATAACCCCCAAATTTAAAAGAGAACTGCGTCTTTAAAGTATCCTTACTTGTATTCTCCGCTTCTTTGGCTCGGAATTAATACCCAAACTGTTAAAGTAAAGACAAAATCTTTGGAACCGGTCATGTTTTTTTTCAGTGTAAGGACATTCATATTTGCTTTACTATTGTACTATATCCTAGCATTCTTTTATTTCTGATATTACTTTTCGAAAATTTAATTAAAATTATGGATAGTTTCAATTTTGGTTGAATAATGTGCGCATATACATTTATTTTAATTTTTCTCACATTGAAAACTAATGACTTGATTTGTATTATTGCATGTTATCTACTTTTTTGAGAACGAACATTTCTTAAAAACGCTGTTCGAAAATGTATTTTTACAATAAAGGGGACAAAAGCGAAATTAGGTAACACTAGATCTGAGTAAGAATATTCGTAGGTATACCACGGACTGATTTCGATGGAGGTTGTTGCAAACATAAACATACACACACACATTACAAATAAAGGGTGATTTGTTAAGAGCTTGATAACTTTTTTTTTTTAAAAAACGCCTAAAATTTGCAAAATCTCATCGGTTCTTTATTTGAAACGTTAGATTGGTCCATGACATTTACTTTTTGAAGATAATTTCATTTAAATGTTGACCGCGGCTGCGTCTTAGGTGGTCCATTCGGAAAGTCCAATTTTGGGCAACTTTTTCGAGCATTTCGGCCGGAATAGCCGAATTTCTTCGGAAATGTTGTCTTCCAAAGCTGGAATAATTTCTGGCTTATTTCTGTAGACTTTAGACTTGACGTAGCCCCACAAAAAATAGTCTAAAGGCGTCAAATCGCATGATCTTGGTGGCCAACTTACCGGTCCATTTCTTGAGATGAATTGTTCTCCGAAGTTTTCCTCAAAATGGCCATAGAATCGCGAGCTGTGTGGCATGTAGCGCCATCTTGTTGAAACCACATGTCAACCAAGTTCAGTTCTTCCGTTTTTGGCAACAAAAAGTTTGTTAGCATCGAACGATAGCGATCGCCATTCACCGTAACGTTGCGTCCAACAGCATCTTTGAAAAAATACGGTCCAATGATTCCACCAGCGTACAAACCACACCAAACAGTGCATTTTTCGGGATGCATGGGCAGTTCTTGAACGGCTTCTGGTTGCTCTTCACTCCAAATGCGGAAATTTTGCTTATTTACGTAGCCATTCAACCAGAAATGAGCCTCATCGCTGAACAAAATTTGTCGATAAAAAAGCGGATTTTCTGCCAACTTTTCTAGGGCCCATTCACTGAAAATTCGACGTTGTGGCAGATCGTAAGTCTATTCATGATGAAATGTCAAAGCATACTGAGCATCTTTCTCTTTGACACCATGTCTGAAATCCCACGTGATCTGTCAAATACTAATGCATGAAAATCCTAACCTCAAAAGAATCACCCTTTATAACAAAACCACTTTCGGAGAGTAGTTACTTCTACTCTGTGTATAGACTTTCAATTCCAATCAGCGTTGCCGTTTTGGTCCGATCGGACCAAAATTGGTCCAAAAGATTTCTAATTTTTAAATTTGGTCCGATGGTCAGATCAAACAGAATTTGGTCCATTTTGGTCCATTTTCATAAATTTGGTTTCTATCACATATTAAATAGTAGATGGTGCACCGCAAAGAATATTGTCGGGAGGCCAAATATTTCACATGCTTAAAATACGAATATGAATTTTGCTTAGAATAGAAGACGTATTTCTCTGAAAAAAAGTTTTTCCTTGTCTAAAAGTCTCTAAACTTTTCAATGAAGTCTGTTTATCCTTATAGCTAAGTGATTCGACATAAAAATGTGTATCCTAACATGAATGCAAATTTCGTTTTAATGAAGTCAAAATGGATTTAATATTTCTGAAAAAATCTTCAAAATTAATAAAATGTTTCAACACATTGTTTTAAAGTCATTATACCCTAAACCACATAGTTGTTAGGGTATAATAAGTTTGATCGGCCAAAAAATGTGCCTACCAGAAATATTGATTTTAAAATATATACCGATCGACTCAGAATCACCTCCTGAGTCGATCTAGCGCTTGGTGTCCGTTCGTCCGTCTGTCCATGTATTTGTTGTTCGCAGGATTCCGGTCGCAATTATTAACCGCCCAGCAAAAAAATTTGTAAGTTCTTCCAAAGGCACAACTTTAAAAGCACTTCCAGAAGAAGCACTTCCAATGATTTTCTTTATTTTAACTACCCAGGAAGTTCTTTTACCCCCATTTTCATGAATCTGCGTTAGTGGTTCGTTAGCTAACGAACTTTTAAACCGCACTATGAACATATCTGTCATTTTGCCTATATATTCCATACGTCAGTTAGAAACTTAACTGCTGAAAAATTTGCAGTTAAAGTTAACTGGAGAGAAGACATTTGCGATTTACTTTCTGTTAACTGGCAGTTAAAGCCTAACGGAGCTACATGAAAATGGCCGTTAATTCAATTTTTTATAACTTGGATTTTTCATACTTTTAATGGGTATTTTTAACTTTTTTTGTTTCAAATAGGTTAAAAACAGTGTAAGAATTCATAAAATGGTACAAATCATTTAAATTTTTTTGAGAAAAATGCTGAAAAATTTCTGAAAAAATTTGAATTTTTGAAAATATTTGAGGTCAAACGCTCAATTAGTGTGGGTAATAAAGTCAAATTTCTGAAAATAAGATAATAGATTTATATAAAAGCTACATGTAAGTCTAAATACGATCAGCTCATACATGTACACATTTGAAATTTGAGCAACATTGGGTAATAAATAAATATTATG